>NW_022196906.1:88108583-88149386 GCF_008632895.1 Mastomys coucha | reverse complement strand
CTATTTCCATTTTCAGTTCTTGAAGAATTTAATTCATTTCCTTCACCTATTTATATTTTTCTGTATTTCTTTTTATTATTATTAAATTATTTTATTTATTTACATTCCGAATGTTGCCACCCTTCCTGCCCCCCACTCCTAGAATTCCTCACTCATCCCACCTCCCCTCAGCCTCTGAGAAGGTTCTCCCTCATCCCCACCCCTAGAATCCCCCTTCTCTAGGGCATAAAGTCTCTACAGGATTAGGTATATCCTCTTCCACTGAGGCCAGAGAAGGCAGCCCTCTTCTATGTATGTGCCAGGGGCCATGGACCAGCTCATGTATGCTCTCTGATTGGTGGCTTAGTCTCTGGGAGCTCTGAGGGGCCTGGGTTAGTTGATACTGTTGTTCTTTCTATGGTATCCTATATTTCTTTTAAGGATTTATTCATTTCCTCTTTAAAGGCCTCTATCATATTATAAGATTGGATTTAAGGTCATTTTTCTTGTGCTTCATTCATGTTAGGATATCCAGGGCTTGCTGTCATAGGATAGCTGTGCACTGAAGGTGCCATAATTGCTCCTGCTTTTGTTGACTGTGTTCCTTTGCTGGCCTTTACCCATCTGTTTGTCCCTGAATGTTCCTGGTGCAGCAGGCTTCCTGTGGGCAGCCTTGGGCAGGACAATGGAGGGAGTTGGACTTGTCCTGGGGAATCAGCAGGCAGGGGAATGAGGACAGGGGAGGGATATAACCTGTATGTTCTTGGAGGGATACCATGCCACTCAGGGCGGCTGGGTATTCCCCAGGGAACTAGCCAGGCAGGGAAATAAGGAGGATCTAAACTGTATGTTCCTGGTGGTCCTGCAGGCCTGGTGAAAACAGGTGGAAAGGTGGTCAGACAACAGAGCTTGCGGGGCTTGGGGGGCAACATGCAAATGGATGGAACTAGAAAATATGAACTTAGTGAGATAACTCAGACCCACAAAATAATATATAGTACATATTCACTCATAAGTAGACATTAGCTATAAAGTACATGATAACCATGTTACAATCCACATTGTCAAAGAAACTAAGTAATGAACAACAATATGAACTAACTAGTACCCTCAGAGCTCCCAGAGTCTCAACCACCAACCAAGGTCTGCACATGGTGGGACTGATTGTTCTGGCAGCGCGTGTATAGTGGAGGATTGCAAATTCGATCATCAATGGGAGGAGAGGACCTCGGCCCTGTGAAGGTTCTGTGCCCCAGTGTGGGGGATTGCCAGGGCCAATAAGCAGGAGAGGGTGGGGTGGCAGGCATGGGGAGTGGGGAGGCAGCTGGGGTTTGTTTTTGTTGTTTTTGTTTGTTTCTTTGTTATTTAGAGGGGAAACTGGGAAGGGAGAAATTTACATGTAAATAAAGAAAATATCTAATAAAAATTAAAAATTAAAAAAAAAAGAAAATCTATGATTGAAAAAAATGACATAATTAAAAATCATTTAATGGGTTTAATGGCAAATTATACAGATCTGAAGAAAGAAATAGATAGTGAGATATTGGTCAAAAAGAAACATCAAGCAGCAGTTATGGAGACTGCATGGTCCATGCTCTGTCCTCTGCAGACATGTTATGTTTGTTGGGTTGGTGTTCTTGTGGGACTACTGACAATGGAAGTTGGGATGTCTCTGACTCCTTTGCCTGCTCTGGGGACCCCTTTCCTCCTACTGGGTGCCTCATCCATCCTTGGTGTGAGGGTTTGTGTCTGGCCTTGTATCTTGTTGCACTGTGTTCTCTTGCTGTCCCTGAGAGGCCTGCTCTTTTCTGTGGGGAGAGGGGAGGTGGAGGGGAACTGGGAGGAGGGAAGAGTGGGGAAGATGCAGTTGGAATGTATTGTATGAAAGAAAAATAAATTCAAAAAATGAAAACATTACAAATAAAGAACCCTGAGACCAAATGTAAAAAAAAAAAAAGAAAGAAAGAAAGAAACTAAGTAATAAGAAGTAGGGTGCAAGGGAAGATGCAAGAATCTCCTCCAGAGGGGGAACAAAATAGTCATCAGAGACATATAGAGGGAGGAGAGGGAATGAGGAGGGGAAAGGGGATAATGGTCAGGTATAGAGAAAGGGAGTTGGGAGAGGGCTGGGAGTGAGAATGGAAATCAGGGAGCACATCTCTGAGACTAGCTGGAGACCTGGGACTAGAGGTTCTAGGAAGTGTATGGAGGTTACCCTAACTTCCTACCAGTGAGGGATATGAAGATTGAAGTAGTCAACTCTTGTAGCCAGGTGGGACTTCCAGTGGAGGGAGGGGTACTTCAACCCACCTACAAAATTTTCAAGTCAAAATTTGTCCTGCCTTGAAGATATACAGGGATAAAGATGGAGCAGAGACTAAGGGAACAGCCAATCAATGGCTTCCCCAACTTAAGACCCATCCATGTGAAAGAGCCAACCCTTGACACTATTAATGATACTCTGCTATGCTTGCAGAGAGAAATCAGAGTCTTCATCTAGCATCAGATAGAAGCAGATACAGAGACCTACAGCAAAACATCGGGCAGAACTTGGGGGAGTCTTGTGGAAGAGTGGGAGATAGAATTGAGCAAGCCAGATAGGTCAAGGACACCACAAGAAAACCTACAGAATCAATTACCTGGCCTCATGGGGGCTCACGGAGATTGAACCACCAACCAAAGAGCATGCAGGGGTGGACCTAGGCCCCCTACACATTTGGAGAAGATACACAGTTTGATCTTCATGTGGACCCCTTAATAATCGGTCCAGGGGCTGCTCTGAATATGTTGCTTGCCATTGGATCCTTCCCCCTACCTGGACTTCCTGACTGGGACTCAGTGGGTAAAGATGTGCTCAGTTCTGCTGGGACTGGATATCCAAGGAGCCAGGGTGGGGAGGGGTGTGTTTCCCCTTCTCTGAGGAGAGGGGATGGGTAATGGAATTTGTAAAGGGTAGAACTGGGAAGAGAGGAGGGAGGGGGGCTGTGATCAGGATGTAAAGTGAATAAATAAATAAATTAATGAAAAAAATAAGGTGTAGGATGATTAAGGAAGATGCCCAAGGTCAACCTCTGTCTTCCATGTGTACTCACATTCATATCTGCCCCCCACACACAAACAGCTACATAAACATGCACACATACACATGGCTACATAAACAAACACACACATACACACATGCTTACATAAACACACACATACACACATGCTTACATAAACACACACCTACATAAATACACATACCCACACATACACACATACCTACATAAACACATAAACACATAAACATACACACACACACACATACACACACACACACACACACACACACACACACACACACGAGCTGGACAGTGGTGGCATACGCCTTTAATCCCAGCACTTGGGAGGCAAAGGTAGGAGGATTTCTGAGTTCGAGGCCAGCCTGGTCTACAGAGTGAGTTCCAGGACAGCCAGGGCTATAGAGAGAAACCCTGTCTTGAAAAAACAAAAAAACAAAACAAAACAAAAAAAAGAAAAATTAAAAAAACATACATACCTACATAAATACACACACACCTACAGAGAGAGACACAGAGAGAGACAAAGGGAGACAGAGAGAAAGAGAGATCAGTACAAAAGAACTCGAATATAAAGTTCAGGTGAACTAATCTTTGATAAAGGTGGCAAGAATACATAATTGGAAAGGACAGTGTGTCCTCTAACTGGCTCCAGGAAATCTAAATATACAAATGGTCTCTTACCCTATATAAACTCATTTCAAAGCCAATTAAAAATTTAGATGTGAGACCTAAAATAATATAGAAGACTAAAGGATTAGTCTCTGCAATGGCTTTTTTTTTTTTGGCTATGACACCATAAACAAACTACAAAACAAAAATAGACAAGTGGGTTGCTGAGGTGATGGCACACTGGATAAAACATAAGGATAAGTCTTCTAATCCCAGCACCCACACAAGCCAGAGAAGGGTTTCGGGCTATGTAATCCTAGCACATTGAAGGTAGAGACCAGATCCCTAGGACAAGCTGCCAGGCTAAATGAGTCAAATTAGTGAGCGCCAGGTCATGCAAGAGAGTCTGTCTTAGTAAATAAAGTGTGGAGAGATGGTACACCTATACACATGCAAACAAAGGCACACACGTGTAGGAAAAAAAATTAGACGAGTAGGCTTGTAGCAAACTGGAAAGTGTCTTCCACTGCCCAAAGCAATCAACAGAGTGAAAAGGGACAGGGGGTGGGAAGGTGGCATGGTTCTATCTGTATCCTAAATGCACAAGGAACTCAAACAGCTCAATAGCAAAGCAAAACCAAAAAACGACCCAATAAGAAGATTAAACATGGACAGAGGTCCTAAAAAGACATTTTACTCTCTCTTTTTTTTTAATTTATTTATTATATGTAAGTACACTGTAGCTGTCTTCAGACGCACCAGAAGAGGGCATCAGAACTCATTACGGGTGGTTGTGAGCCACCATGTGGCTGCTGGGATTGGAACTCATGACCTTCTGAGGAGCAGTCGGTGCTCTTACCCACTGAGCCATCTCACCAGCCCCTAAAAAGACATTTTAAAAGGGATACAAGTGGCTAACAGGTACCTGAAAATGTGTCCAACTTACCAGCCACCAGGGAATTTAAATGAAAACCCTCATGACACTCAACCTCACCTCTTCTAGAATGGTTAGTGTCGGAAACAAAAGAGAGCGAGTGTCAGGTGAAAGAGGGCCCTTGCACACTGTTGTTAGGACTGTAAATCAGAGCAGTGTAACTGTGATGTAAATGAGCAGAGGGGAACTCTCAAACCATCCCCTCGGCTCATAAACATTGCAAATTATGCGATGCTACAGAAAATGCCAATATGCACCCGCACACCCAGGAAATAGGTTTATTTATAAAAATCCTTGCATGGTATTCCTATACTATCACCTTATACGTTATAGGAGATTACAGAGACAGTCATTTCAAATGAACAGAAGTGTATGGAGTTAACAGGCTTAAAAATTCTCATATCTTCTTCTCACACTCCACTGGGTCCATTTGCACAGACACTAAAGACCGCTGAGCCTGCTGGCCAACGTCTAATGCAGTTAACAGTATTTAGACAGTAAATTCAAAGGTGGAAGTGTTCATTGATCTATTTTGCTGATGAACGAATCTTTTTTCAAAATGTATCCTAATTTAGGAATTCTTTGTCAATGTATAAAAACAACTCAGATGATGTGTGTGTGTGCATGTGTGTTTGGGTGTATATAAACATACATGTGTGTGGTGTGTTTGTGTGTTTATGAACTTCCACAACTGCCCAGTCATACATTGTTATAACATTATTGGTAAGTTACATACTATATAGTATGCAATTAGTACATATACTTGGAATTCTAGTAGAGGATATAAACAATTTGTATACTACTTCTAGATCTTATCCTTTGCACTAATCAATATAACTTAGTGACAGGGTGTGTTCGTGTCGTTAAATAGTGTCTGTTGTCCACATGGAAGAACATCAACTGACTGTGATTACTTTTCTTTTTAATGAAGGAAGCATTGTTGTTTATTGTTACAATCCATCTTATTGACCAAATAATAGCTCTCTACAAAAAGCCTTCTGGACAGTGAATAAGATGGTATCAATAGCAGACATGGTTGCTAAAGGAGTACTGGATTAAAAGAAACCTTCTAACATTTGAAGGACTCAAGAACTGCATATTTGTAAACAAATGTGTATGCTTTGTATATGCTTGTAACTGCAAACCTCAAGGTTTGAAAGCAGGAGTAATGCTGCACTGTCCCCAAGCAGGAGGACACATCTTTAATGATGGAAATAAGACATCGGAGCTAGAAGGGACAGCAGCTACTTGAGGAACTTCTGATGTCATTCCCTGGAGCCTTCAAAAGCTGCACTTTAGATCTTATGCAGAACAAGAATATTTTAAACAGAAAAGAGGAAATTATCCCAAGCAAAAATCATCAGCTGGACTATATTTTAAACAGCGAGATGGCTATATTTGAGGTCTCCTAATGAGAGTGCTGATCTCATTTTGATGAAGGAAGAGAAATGATATAAAGGGGCGGCTCTTTGATGTTTATGTAAATGACATGGCTCCAGTCAGAAGGGGTGGACATTTCTACGAAGCTTTTTCAGCAAGCTATTTGTGTCATGATCAACCAGAAGCATTTTTCCCCCTCAAGATTCTGTCTCTGTCTTCCTTCCCTCCACTATCCATCCCTTCCTATTTTCCACCTTCAACCGCCAACCTCCCAGGGAAGGATGCACCCCACTGACTGGCCCTCAGGCACAGATGAAAACAAAGACTGCCCTTTGATTCTGGAGGGATTGAACCAAAGACAACTGACAAAGTCTAAGAAGTTAAGGTTCAGTTATGGACCCATCCCCGGCCCAGGTTGTCTCAGTAACAAGCTCTGGCTGACACATTTTCAATCCCTGATACTTTCTATGTGAGCAGTTAGCCACTTGGCAGATGAGTAGACTCAGAACACTTTTGGCTCCTTCCCTTTTCCACCCTGCTGTCCCAGCCACAGTCTGTTTATATGAAAGGACTTCAGGCAGTGTAGAATCAGAAATTAGAGAACCAGTTGTTTCTTGGCAACTAGATTCTCTGGCTTTGTCCGTGAGTGTTGTCTATCATACTGTTTGTCCTTGGCTTTTATTTTTTTTTTAATCTAATCTGATAATATATTTCCATTTCTAGAAATGATTTGTTTTAGACTTGAAAGTAGTGTTTGAAAGTGACCGTGTGGGCTGTTAGTGGCTTGTGAACACTATAAATTTGGAAGAGTTGGCTAAAAGTCAATTTTTATATGCAGTTGTCGTGACCACCTGTGGCAGTTTGTACCAAGTCAGCTGCCGCTCTCTTCAAGCAACTTCCCATAACTGCTCCTCATCCATCAGTTAGGCCTATAGTTCTGACAAATGCTTCTCTGTTCCAAGATAACTGTGTCTTCCTGACCACATTAGAGTGTCCAAGAGTGAGGGAAGCCTTCTTTCTGATTGATGCTGAGATGTGTGATGTGGGACTTCCTCAGCAGCTGGGTATTCTATGAGGACAGACACAAAGACAAAGAATGAGTCACAGGACATCCAGTAGCAGCTGTCTCACTCATTCTTGAGATCTCTGTGGCTGTATTGTCCTAGGACTTGTGCTTAGGTATATTAGAGCCCCCACAGCAGTGCTAGGCATGGATGAAGGTCATTTGAACTGGGTTTCTGTCAACTGAAGCATTTCTCATGAATTCATACTAGCGACAGTAGAATAAACCTTCCTAAGACCTCTGATAAATATGCTCTTTCCAGGGTCTTATCTCAGATTTAATATGTACGAAGACAGCAAATCTGCAGATGAATCTATCGTATACTGATGTTTAATGATCAAGAGGAGCAAGAGTCCTCAGGACAGGGAGCTTACTTAGAACAGCCAGGGCCATAGAACACTGTTTGTTTTTCCTGTGTTTGAACTGTGTCAGAATATTTTTTCCATCAGTCCTGTGTTTCATATCTGTCTGTCCAGTAACCTGGGTAGTGAGTTTGCAAGATGAGAAAGTTAGGGACAGGGAATAGCCTGTCTGTACCTGTACTATCTGGTTTTCTTATTGGCAATGAATTGGAGCTCTAAATATTTATAGAAAGCATATGTGATGAATAGTTTTATCTTAAAATTGTAAGAGTGTTTTCTCAGGTTTAAACTAAAACATTCCATCATTGTAAGTTTGCACAGGAACCATATGGCTAAAATGAGCTACTTACAGCTAGATCACCCAGTGAGCATAATAAATATTGACCAAGTGTTGGTTGTTTGAAGGCCTTTTCTGTAAATGCCACTGCCTGCTCCTACACCCTTGTTTGAGCAAGTTCAAGTAAACATTAACTGGGAAATGTTTTAGTTCTGCATGTGCTGTGAAAATTAATGATTCAACATATTCAATAAAAGACCATTGGGGGGGCATCCCTTGGAAAAGAGCAGGAAATGGAATGAAAATAATATAATAGGTAGAGTTTGAGGGGTGACAATGGGTGAAGAGAGGCTACGAGCATCCTCAGGACCCTCTGAATGGCTCAAAGATGCCTACCAATGATGAAGTAGTGTTCTGGGATGCATGTTCAACCCTTGAGGCAGTCTGTCAGGGGGAAATGCCTCACTTCTTAACTGTTATTATATATAAATGCTAGTGTCGATATCTCCTCTTAACTGATGGTTCTAAAAATTTATTTATTTATTTATTTATTTATTTATTTATTTACTGAGTTCATCTGTACCCCAGTATAAATGCCTCCCTTTCAAACAGCATCTGATGCTCAGAGTGACAGGAAAAAAGAAAAAAAAAGAAACAAACAAACTAACAAACAAAAAAACCAAGGTCTTGGAGCCCATTGCCAGCTCCCACTTCAGATCTACTTTCTCCTTCTTTGTTAGGAATGAGGTTTTGACTCGGCAGAACTAGAGACTGCATTCATTCCCTGGTGCGCCTTATTGTTTGCTATGGTCAAGTGATGAAATTTAAGCCAAGGATGTCTAAATAGAAGGAATGCCCTACATCACTCAATTGGCCTGAAAACACTGGGATGATGCTCTTCTCACGTCTCTCTTCCCTGATGTCCTGTAGCTGAGGTACCGACACTAAAAGAGAGGTCACTGCAGTACTAGCAGAGGAGCAAGACAGAGGACTGTTGGTTTCAGCATGACTTCCCAGGATAGAAAGTAACTTGTAGGTTAGGAAGATTATTCTGGATAGTTTATGTCAACTCAAGAAAAACTAGCTCTCTTCCTATTCTCCACCATGGTGCAAGATCAAGAAGGAGAACCCCATGTGGGAACTTCGAGCTCTGCCTCAATATCTGTGTCGGGGAGAGCGGAGACAGACTGACCCTGACGGCCAAGGTGTTGGAGCAGCTCTCACAGGCCAGACCCCTGTGTTTTCCAAAGCTAGATATACTGTCAGGTGCTTTGGCATCCGAAGAAATGAGAAGATCGCTGTTCACTGCACAGTCCGTGGAGCCAAGGCAGAGGAAATTCTGGAGAAAGGCTTGATAGAAGGTGCGGGAGTATGAATTGCGGAAAAATAACTTCTCAGATACTGGAAACTTTTGGTTTTGGCATTCAGGAACACATTGACCTGGGCATCAAATACGACCCAAGCATTGGTATCTACAGCCTGGACTTTTATGTGGTGCTGGGTAGGCCAGGTTTCAGCATCGCAGACAAGAAGCACAGAACAGGCTGCATTGGGGCCAAACACAGAATCAGCAAAGAGGAGGCCATGCGCTGGTTCCAGCAGAAGTATGATGGGATCATCCTTCCTGGAAAATAAATTTTATCCAAAAGGCCAATAAAATTTTCTCAGAAATACAAAAAACAAAAACAAAACAAAACAAAACAAAAAACCAACCAACCAACAAACAAACAAAAACAAAACAGAAAAAAAGAAAAGAAAAGAAAACCTAGAGTCATCTGGAAAGAAAGAACCTCAGTTGAGGAATTGCATCATCAGACTGGCTTGGGTGTATGTCTGGGGAGGCATTTTCATGATTAAGGATTCATGTGAGAAGATCCAGCCCACTGCGGGCAGTGCCACCCCTGGGGAGGTCCCTGGGATGTATAAGAAAGCAGGCTAAGAAAGCCAGTGGAGCAAGCCAGCAGGCAGTGTTCAGGCATGGTTTCTGCTTCAGGTATCCCGCCTCAGGTTCCTGCTTTGATCTTCTCCCCTGGTTTCCTTCATGGATGTGCTGTGATGGACATGTATAACACATGATACATTTGCTTCTCTTTCAAGGTGCTTTTGGTCATTGATGGGCTGTGACTTGTAAGCTAAAATAAACCCATTCCTTTCCAAATGGTCATCACTTCATTGTGGGAAGAGAAATCAAGCTAGGATCAAAGTTGGTACCTGAGAGTGTCATTGTCATGGACCTGATCATGCTGTTTTGGGGAGAAATGCAAAGCATTTGGAACTTTGGGCTGTGTGTGTTGGCAATGGCAGAGGTAAGAAAAGTGGGGCTGCCCAAGCTCTTTGGAGCACAGAAAGGAGTCCTAGATACCAGTCACTGAGCGACAAGGTTTGGAGCTACAGTACCAGATTTTGATTTGGCTTAAATGTGACTTTTTTTTAATGCCCCATTTTCCCCCTTTCAGAGTAAGGTAATGTTTAACACTTTTGTTGTTGTTTGTTTTTATTTTACATGTATCTGTGTTAAATCTTTGGATATTTTAAAGACATTTTGAACTTGTAAAGTGTTCAAAGCTTTTAAATATTGGGACTTTTAAAGTTATATTATAGTTTATATTGTGATAGTAACATGAGATCTTGGATAAACAGGAAAGGGAAGGTTATGGTTTAATAGTAGTGTGTTTGTGTGTCATGTTGACAAGGGGTCAATTATTCTGGTTAGTTTCCGTCAATTGAACACAAACTGGAGTCACCTGGGAAGAGGGCACCTCCATGAAAACGGCCTGTGAGCATGTCTGGGGCTCATTTTCTTGATTAATGATTGATGTGGGAGGGCCCATCACACTGTGGATGGTGGCACCCCTGAGTAAGTTGGTCCTAGTTATATAAAACAAACAAACAAACAGAAAAAAAACAGGTCCTAGTTACATAAAAAAACAAAAAAACAAACCAAACAAACCATAGAAAGTACAGCAGGAAGGAGCTTCCCTCTACGGTTGCTGCTTCAGTTTCTACCTCCAGGTACTTGTTTGAATTCCTGCACTGACTTCTTCGGTGATGACTTTGATAGGAAAGTGTAAAGTAAAATAAAATAAGTCCTTTCCTCTCCATTCTGCTTTTGATCGTAGTTATTCATCACAAAGGAAAGCAAACTAGAGCAACGCATATGGCTCTCGAGTTGCCCCATAGCAAGCAAACGGCAAACTGCATCCTGGTATCTTGGAACGCTTGGGAAACCTCCATATTGTAGACAGTGAGCGCCTTCTTGGGTGACACGTATTCCTTATGATGTGTTCTAGGCACACCATAAAACATTTAACTGAGTTTATTTAAACCGAATTTCAAAAGAATAGCAGAGACGAAAGACCATACTTATGCAAATTTTCAGCTGTAAAACTTTTACTTCAATGTTAAGCTTAGAATATTGGGAGGAATGCATTGGATAAAATGTCTTTGAAAGAAAACCTTTTTTTTAGAGGATGGAGTAGTGTATTAAACAAAATTATTAGGAGTAAGATACTGAAGTCACTGAGGCTTTCGTCTGTGAAGGTTTTCTTCATTTCATTAAGGGACAGGGAAAGTGAGTCAGGAAGGATGCTGATAGCCACGCGTGCCAGGCAGTATGCAATGTGGGGCAATAGGATTACAGTTCATATGTCACTGATCTTGAATCAGTGTGGTGTCATCTATGCTGGGAAGAGAGCAAGGAGAAAGTAGACAGGGGTAGCTGGGTATTACGCTAGGTGAGGCAGAGAGCTTAGGTAGAAAGGAAGGAGTCTAGATAACAAGCCATCCAGAAACAGCCCCGTGGAGAGTGTGTTTAGCCAAAGCTTCGGTTTCTGGCTTGATTTTTATTAATTCAAGTCCCTTAGGCCTGGAAAAGGCTCTCCAAAGTCTCCCTCCCATTCCTCTTCTCTTACCTTGGGCAATGTCTCACTCACATCGACATGGAGTGCTTGATTCCTAACCAAGTCCTGGGCCTTCATGAAACTGTGGCTGGCAGGAAGTACATTTTCTTGCTCTTACTGATGGCCCCGGGAGAAAACCCAGTAATGCCAAGAGAAACAATCTTAATCCACTCCACACTAGGGTGTTTATAGAATACACATTACACATAATGCTCACATTTATGTTTGTGATTATGTTTAGAATTTCGTTATGTTTGAATTACTAGTTGGAAAGTCGTGCTGGCTTCCTAAGTGGGCAGTGAACCGACTGTCTGCCCTTTGCTTCTTCTCTTCATTGAGTACCTGAGGTTGCTCACCAGCAGTGATCCTTGTATGAATTACAGACTGAGGCGTTTAACAGAGTTGGGGAGCAAACCTGGAAGGGAGCACTCTGAGCGTACTCTCTTGGGGAGCGTCTTTCATCAAAATTTCCTTCTCATCTGAAAAACAACTTTGGAAACCAGAGCACCCTATTCTGTCAGAGGAGAACCTCTCTCATTTCTGCCTCTGAAGTCTATCTCATCTGCACAGACACATTGCAGAAAAACAGAGCCTTTCAGGTCTTTCCCAGAAACCCTCTGTTCAGAATCTACAAAGTCCCATTAGAACAAAACATTTGGCTTTGTGGTTACATCTTTATGGCCCATGGTGAAAGAAAACTTTTTTTAAAAACTAGGCTGAGCTAACGATGTTTTAAGGGTTATGAAGAACTACTTTCTAATTGTAGGCTGGCTTTCCACACTTTGTTCAGGACCGAAGCATACACAGCAAAGCACACCATATGAAAGATGAAAGGCACAGGACCCCATAGCTCTTAGTCTGTGAGCTCCTCTAGAGAATAGTGTTTTATTTATAGCTTTACTGTAGGTAAAGGGTAAATAATGTCAAATGGCCGCTGATTATTCCTCAAGGATTAGAATATATTGCCAGGTGCTGAAAAACAAACACCTGCTATTTTAATTAAGTATAATGTAAATAAATTTATATTTATCTCAGTCTCCAAATAGAAATTGTATCTTGTTTGTTTTAAATAAGCCAAAAAAAAAAAACATATTGTTAATGATCCATCCTTTACAAGTAGGTCTCCTGGATGTTGAGAGGAATGAGGTTTCCTGGAGGCCGAGGTGCAGGAGGGAGGTGGAGTGGGACTGAGTGGCTGATGGTGAGGCACTCATGTTTGTAGCATACAAGGGTGGCCCTGGATGACAGCCATGCATCCTAAAAGGCTATAAGCAAGGCTTTTGAGGAGTTTTACTATGAAGAAATAATGGAAGTTTGAGAAGACAGACATGTTAGCCTATTTGAATATTATACAATGTATACAGGTGTTAGAACTGCCCCCATTAACTTGATCAGTTTTTAGTGAACCATCTTAAAGTGGGTTAAAATGTATCTTTCACAAACAAATTAATCAATGGTAGGAGATGTAAGACTCATGATAATGAGTAGAACGGGACTGAGAAAGAAGGGCACAAAAGAGGTTTGTTTATAGCAGTTTACATGTACAAAAAAAAATCCACTAAACAACACTCTTCCATTCTGTTTATTGTACTGTATCTTAATTGAAAGTAATTTAAAATAAGCATTATATTACACCTAGCAGTATTAGATTTTAGCATTTGATTTCAAAAATTCATTTTGTTTGTGACAATAGGAGCAGACCGCTTGGGACATCCTCCAGGTAACATTTTGTGTGTGGTCAAATTCTGCATTGAGGGACTGAGCTAGGTTTGTACAGTGCTTGCACGACATGCATAGAGCCCAGGGTTTAGTCCCTAGAGTGAATATGAGGGCACACATCTGTAATCCCAGCTTTGAGGTGTAAGGTCGTCCTCAGCCAAACAGTGCATAGTTCAAAGGCAAACCTACAGGACACCCTTGTCCAAAACAAGCAAGGAAGCAAGGAATCGTCATTCACTGACACTCTGCAGTCACCTCACATCACGGATCAGGAGACTCGGGTGCATAAAGCCACTGATGCTCTTGAAAATGGATTGACTTTGAATGTAAGATGTCTAGAACGAGAAGGTGGAGGACTTTCTCAAGCTCCCTTTGCTGCAGTTTTGAAGCAGGGCAAGTCTATTTCTGCCATCCGTTATCCCCAGATTGCATATCCCTAAATCATATATTCTTAAGCTGTGATTATGTCCTTGTTTTGAATGGAACTTTTTTTTTTTTTTTTATAAATTTGTATTTTGAGAATACAAAGTCAGGAGCAGAAATATTGATTTAATCAAAGTTATGAATACAAAACTCACCGTTAGATTTATCTTTAAACCCTTTACTCTAGGTCTCATTCATTTCTTTTCAACATCTACCTCCCATTCCAAGGTCCACTGCGTAAAAGACACAGTCTGTTTAGGACATCGATTTCTCCCCACCACCCATGCAATTACTGAGTGCCTATAAATTTTGAGGCACTCAGACAGTAAATGAAAAACCTGTTCTTTCTATATACTTTGCAGTCTAAATGGGAAGATAAGACTACTCATTTAAAAATTATTTTCAAACATTTACAAATTATTTTAAACATATAAAAATTATTTCATCCTATTAAAAGGTAATGGAGGTGAACAGATCCAATTACATTATACACATGTATAACAGTGTCAAGTGAAACCCATTATTCTGTCCACTTAAAATATGCAAAGAAGAGTAGGTACTACATATGAGATCTCCAGACTACAGGTGTGTGTACATATATATAATTACAGGTGTGTGTGTATATATATATACAAAATATATATACACCCGCCCTTCTTGAAATCTATTTTATCATTATATATATATATATATATATATATATATATATATATACACACACCTGTAATTATATATATGTACACACGTGTAGAGTGGGTAGATACATATACATTATAACCATATCTGGTATTGTGCTGGTGATATTTAACAACTGGCTTTCTAGGATCAAGTAGCCTCAACTATAGCATTCATCAATTTCCTTAGGGCAAACATTTCCATCATAACACAATGTCAAATACTATCACAAAATCAACTGGCTTCAATTCCTGAAATATAAACAGCCTTTTCTTATGAGTGTCTGTTCACAGCTTCCAGAACTTCACTGCTGAAATACCTAGGGAGAGAGCAACTTAATTGTATATAATTCACAAAAGACTCCTCTTTATCAAGTTGCTACTAAAAGTCAGATATTAGATACTAGGAACATGAAGATGATTAATTATAGTGTCACTCCTCTAGGATTTTACTAGTAGGATTGAAACTAGATAAGTAAATAACTGACTTTGAATGTTATTGGTAGATGCTGTGAAAATCCATAAGGGATGATGAAGTAACCAGAGGATGGATTGTGGCAAGGTGGTTTTGGTGTCAGTCATGAGTACTCATGACTTATTCCCAAATGCATTAGAGATCTGCCTTCAGCTGGCCTCACATGTAGGGTTAGATGAGAGCTGTACGCACAGACCCTAGGAGATATCTTGCAATTAATCTTTTCTTTCTAAACACTTTTAAAGACAAGAATTTTAAGTATCAAAATCTCAAATCAACAAATAGATGTCAATGATAACTATGTGCAATAGTAGCAATGTTGCTGGTGACCAAAGCCTACATCGTACTCCATAAGTGGTGCTAAATCACGCTCAGAGTAAGATTTCATGGTCAAGAGACCTGAAAGTACTTGCTGTAGCTCTTCTTAGGAACTTTAATCAGCTCCTGTGCCCTGGGGTATGTTTTAAAGCAGGCTCTGCTCTGTCCAGTGATTTTCCAGAGACTTTCAGAGTTAGTTCTACAAGAAACACACTTCTGGAAACCCAAAAAAGCACACATGGTTCACCAAGAGTTTTCAAAGGGTCCTTCCAGAAACAGATGCTCTGCAAAGACACAGCTAGTCAAAGTAATAGTATCTCTGTCATAAAGACAACATGAAAATAGACCAGCCCTTCTTGAAATCTATTTTATCATTATTATTATGTCATGGGCAGTGCAATACCTAATAGATTCTTCTCTGGGTTGCTAAGGTGTTGTCAAATATAAATAGATACCACCTACCTGATAAGGTGATGCTTGAAATATGGACCCCAAATCTCCTGTTCATTACTAGCATCAAGGTTATACTTATGGCCGCTTATCTCCATGAGAGTAGCTACCAGATTGACCCCTTTGTCCTTGTTTCCTACAGGGCATTTCGTTGTGTAGATATTTCTTCATAGATAAAAGATTCTAGCCTAGACTCCCGAGATAAAGAAATTCCCAAGTACGGAAAGTTACAAAGACTCACACATTTCTTCTCCCAAGGTAATAAAAGCAGAAACACTTCCTTGGGAGAGAAAGCCTTTGACCAGTCAACTGGCCTGAAATTGGACACAGAACTCCAGGGATGCAGCCCTCTGGATTTACCAACCATGCTGAGGGCTGGGTGTTCTGTGATGCAGTTACCTTGAATCACCCATGCTCCTGTAAGCAACCACTCATCTGTACTCCTCTAGGAAAGCACAATAAACTAACTGATTCATTAACAGACTTGGGTGGGACTATTACTCTGGTCTATTGTTGGTATCCTATCTGGAGTAAATATACAATTATGTCTCCCTCGCCCCTAGGAAAAGTCACATAACACAAACATGGACTGACAACCTACCACAAATTTGGGAAGAGTAGATGCAAGGCTCCTATGGTGGATGATGACACATTCAACTAAGGTATATTCATATGAGGGTCGAGTATCCATGGGAGCAATCTGGAAATGGGTACTTTTCCTCATGGAATACCTATTTCCTATAGTGATAATTGCATGCTCCTGCAATTGGTGATATGACAGGCAACCAAGACCAAACTATCTGAGACTAGAGTATACTTCATAGGAATCTCAAGATGAGCATCTTTCTGAGTATGGCATCCAGTGGCATACCTCACTGGTGAATGGTGCTGTCTACTATGCAGGTATGCAGATACTCCCCAGACTTCTGATGGATTATAGAATGTATTTAAATCTCTGGAAACAGCCATGCTAGATGTGATAATTATCAGGTTGTGGCTTCAGGGTGTGCCAAGGCTGTGGTCAATAAGACATATAAATGAAGCTCAGCTATCTTCCCAGAAAGAACTTAGCAGGAATTTCAATGGGAAAAAGACATGCAGATGCTATACTTTCTGCTGCATCTACTTTATGTTTTGGCAGGAAACGTGGGAAAGGAGAAGATGAAATTGCAGTGTTGGCTTGCCATTTCCTAGAGCTGGCAAGATACTAGAGAAAGAGTGCAGCTTAGGTCTTGCTAAGGATCCCTTCTTAGGATCCCTTGGGACTCATGGGGAGATTAGGTAGTACAGAGACTGTAGTAGTAATGTGAGAGAAGTTAGGTTTCACCGTTAACAAAGAGGAAGGGGAAATCTATGATTCAATGTGCAGATAAAGCCCTTCCTAATGATCTATACAGTAAATTCTGGTAATCCAGAAATATTCTGCATGTGAACTGCCCAAATTGAGGAAGAATTTTAAACAAGGAATGGAAGAGCCTCTCAGAACCTGGCTCCTGAGGCAGTGGGACATTGGGGTGGAGATGATCAATCTGAGTGCCATGCAAGCAGAGAAACAGAATAATCTAACTGCCTATTTCTCATTGAGATGAAGGGATCCTAGTCTGAAACAATAGAAGGTAAGTTAGAGAGCTCCTGATGGAATGACTTATAGGGACCATTGGGGTCATTTGTTCATTACTAGCTGAGGTACCTATGAAGGGTCTGGAAGACAAGAGAGAAAGAACAGACATTAACTGAAGAAAGTGGGTTTGAGAGACAGCATGTGATACCCAGTTCACTGGACACATAAGCCTGTGTTAACAGAATATTTAAGGAAACAGTTGATCAAGGAGATACCACAAGAATGGGGCTGAACCCTGTGGTGGGACGGGATGTGTGTGAGACAGGAGAGGCTTGGAGTGGGTTAGAATGCATGTAGATTGTGCCTGTGAAGTGCTGACGCAATCAAGAGGGGGTGAGCAAGCAGACAGGAGATCAGAGCCACTTGAAGGCGAATGTGACAGTGTTTATGCTGAGCCAGAGTTCCCAGAGAGAAAATTAGGAGGAAGCTGAATATGATGCTAGCAAGCTTCTAAAAGGCTGTGGCATGGGCCACAGATCACAGAAGACAAAAATGATACAATGGTGCAAGGGAAAAAAAATCACTGAGCTTGTCCTAGGAGCAGGCAGTCAGTCCCCTAAAGTAGGCTATTAACAGTCTCCCCTGCAAGAAAGCTGGCAGGGAGTGAAAAGTGTCCCCCAGCCCAGGGTCCTCTCAACAGCCAGCTGTGGCTGTGGTTGGGCAAAGGCCAGGCATCTGGCCTGGAACCTGTCAACACTGGAATGATGGCTTCAGGGGAAAAAAATATATTATCTCATATTTACAAACAAGAGGACCAAAGTTAAGAGGGTTAAATAGCTTGCTAACTGTTGTGCAGCCAATAAGAGCCAAAGCTAAGGGTCAGAAGCCCAAAGTCCTTGCCCCTACTATGCTCTGACATTTACTATACTGCCTCATCAAAGAATACCTGTAACTACCATGGGCACTAATTAAAAATATAAGATGAATATACTAAAAATACCTTTTAAACATGACTTATATAATTAGGATACAAGCAGTCATAAGCCCATGGCAAGGATGTCCCTTCTTGTTCTAAATTTAAAGGTAAATGAATAACTCCTGCCAGTCCAAAGAAAGCCAGGTGCTGCACACACAGACCACTTCCTCGGGCTCATCACCAGAGGAAGAAAACCTGAATTGTATTCCACAGTCGCATTCACAGTTGCATTTGATGCCATGGTGTGCTGAGAACTCCCAGGGCCTCTAAGTGTCAGCTCAGGCTCTGACAATATTGGACATGTAGTGCTTATAAGACAATGTGGTACCAAATAAACCTCTTGTGGGAAAAAGTGACCCTTGTTATGGAATGTCAGCCTATGCACCGTGGTTTGTGCGACTATGCCTTGGCTATGTGGTTTCAGTCGGATGGAATACATCAGAGAGCTCTATTTGACTAGACCTCTTTTTCCTTGCTTATCAATCATCAAAATTACACATGGCTAAAACTTGCAAAAAATACATTTAAGAAGAAAAAACAAGTACAACACCTTTAGTGATTTTTTTGTTATTCTATTTAGACACGTTTTGAAGAAAACCATTATCTTTTAGCGATAGAAGACACTGTTCCTATAAGCCAGTATCTGAGAATAACCTTACTTAGCAGAGAATAATTTTTTGTTCCAATATTTAGACAAGTTTTGAAGAAAACTATTATCTTTAAGTGACAGAAGACACTGTTCCTATAAGCCAGTATCTGTGAATAACCTTACTTAGGAGATTAGTCTGAGAAATTAGACTAAGAAATTAGACTGATAAATTAGAAATTTGAAGTCAATGACTAGTTTTCTCTGGTTTGCACTTTGAATATTCTGTTCTTTATGGGAGATCTATAATTGATCCATCCTTGGATCCTCCCTGCCCACTGCTGAATTTCAGAACACAACCTCCCCACCTAGCCCTGGAAGGATGTTTGCTTGGTGTGTGCAAAGGCGGGAGGAGCACTTGTATAGGATCTTTAAGCAGAGGTCCAGATCCATAAAGCTTCCTCCTGCATGCTATTCTAGTTTTGTTCTGTTGCTGTGATAAAAACCCTGCTGAAAAGTGACTTGAGGAGGAAAGATTTTTCTTGGCTTATGAATGCAGTCCATAATTTACCACTGAACAAAGTCAGAGCAGGAGCTTGGAGAAATGAACCTTAGAGGAAGGGCTTGGAGAGCAGTTTTTGGTTCCCTCAGCTAACTTCCTTATTTAGCCCAGGACCAGCTACCCAGGAAATAGTACCACCCACAGTAGGCTGGACCTTTCGACATCAAGTATCAACAAGAGAACTCACAGGCATGACCACAGCCCAAACTGAAGAACACAATTACTCAATCATGCCTTTTCATGTGATTCTAGGCTGTGTCAACTTGACAGTTACTGACAACTAGGACACATAACTAGTTATCTGACTGGATTGTTCAATATTTTTATTGGGCATTAATGATAGACCATATTCACTACAGAGACAGAAATGTTTTTTTATCTGGCCAATATGGGTAGAAAATAGCTAAGAAGAAATAAAGGCTCATTAGTCTGAAGGTTTATAATCTTTTTCATATGCACTTCCTAGGGATGGAGTGAGAATTCAAAAAATATAGTCCCCCCATGCAAAGGCCAAGATTACAGTGTTTCTGTTACAGCTTTTACAAAATAGCTGTTGTTTTTCATTCTTTGACAGTTTCATACAAGCATATTCTGAATCTTAGTCCCCTTTACCTCTCATCACCATCTCTGATTCTCCCAGAGTCCCTTCTTCCCACTAAGTGCCCTTTCTACTTTCAAATCTTTAATTCCAGTTGCTTGGCTGAGCATAGGTGAGAGTTTATGTATTAGGGCATGAACAGTTTATCTGTAGTCACACCACTGAAGAAAGTGACACTTTCTCCCTCAGGCACCATTAACTGTCAATAATCCTTCAGGGAAGGATCGAGAACTCATGAGCCCTTCCCCCTTCCCAGTAAATATCAACAGGCTCAATCGTATGTGTTAATCATGCAGGTTACAAAAGTTTCAGGGAGTTCATGAATGCATCAGCCTTGGCATGTCTACAAGACATTTTCGCTGCAGCCCTCCTCAACCTCTGTTTAGTACCATTTCCACTTCTGCTTCCTTGATGGTCCCTAAACCTTGATGGTCCCTAAGCCTTGATGATCATATGGTGGTAACATAGCTGTTCCTTTGGAGGCTAAGCATACCATAATCGAATATTCTGTGCAAGTCAGCCAGTTGGGAATCTCTGTATTCACTTGTCTACTGCAAAAAGCTTCTCTAAAGAGAGTTGAGGGCTGCATTAATGTATGGGTATAAAGATACATCTTTAGATGGAAGTTTGACATCTGTCCATTTAGCATAGTCTACACCCATGGCTCTCAGCCTTCCTAATCCTGTGACCCTTTAAGACAGTTCCTCATATAGCTGTGGTGACCCCAGCTATAAAATAATTTTCGTTGCTGCTTTATAACTGGGATGTTGCTACTTTACGGATTGCAATGTAAATGTCTGATGTGCAGGATATGTGATCTCCCAAGGCGGGGGTGGGGGGGTGGGGGGAGGGGGGGTGTCACAACAAGCTGAGAACTACTGCCCTAGAGAATCTAATTGATGGCTGAAAAAGAGATACTGAAGATTTAATATTCTATATTCACCTGGAACACCTATACCATGTAAGAAATCATTTCATTTTTATGATTCCTTTATTAAAAGCTTAAAAAGGAAAAATTAATTTCATTCCTAAGGATAATAGACTGTTTTATGATAGCTTTGCATAGCAGAAGATAGAAGAGATTAAATTACCATTTCACAGTGAATTGTTTAACATATTTAATAACATGCTGATTTTTAGAAGGGAATCTTAACAGTCCCCCTCATCACTAGTTAGTGATGCCAGATAAAGTACAGGTCGCTTAGTTAAATTTGAGTTAAACACAGAAAATGAATATATTTTAGTATAATTATGTCCCATGCAATATTTGATACTTTTTTTTTAACTGAATAAGCTGTGTTTCTACATCTCAAGTTTAGCTAGGAATCTGTCACTTTATTTGCTAAATCTGGCAACCTCATTAGTAAACTACACTTTTAAAATGTTTTTCAAATAGTTTTAAATTGCTATGAATACAGTCTTTTTTATTCAGGGTTGTGGACTGAATCCAGGATCTTTCAAGCATTAGGTAAGCTCTCCAGCACTGGGCTCAAAGCTCATTCATTCATTTACCTACTAGTTCATCTATGAGTATTTTCATACATCTGAACTGTTTAGCATTGTGATTTACTTTTCAAAACAAAACAAAACAGCAAGCCCCTCAAACAAACAAACAAACAAACACTTACTTTATGGATCAGTAGACCCAGCCTTTGCTGACAGGGGAAAGACTTTAAATAATGTTGAGCTCCAAATCCAATCCCCAAAGGTTCTGTAGTTCAGACATTTATAACTCCTCCAGGTGATTCTTGTGTTGCCAAGGCTGACAACCACAGCTGCAGATGAAAATGAATTCTGCTTTCTTAGGCTTTATGTCTTTGGAACCTATTAATGATTGATTTTCTCAGCAGATCTTAAATTGGCATATTAGTCAACTGACTTTTTTTTTTTTTACAAAGCAAAATAACTTCATTAAGCTAGCATTAGGCATATTAAATTATTTTGCTAAATTTTAGAATGGTGAATATTTAAATAAATAAATACATTCATCGAATCACTCAAAAAAGGCTTATTTCTGCCTTTGCTGGAAACTGTACCAGACACTAGGGATGGAACCATTGAAAAGATAAAACTCCTAGTCCTCCAAAAAGGACAATTTTATATGGACAATTGATACTAATTGGCATAAAGAAATAAATCAATGGCTTGAAAATAAATTAGATAGTGGGGAGCCATTTATTTGAGGTAGCATAATCAAAGAGACCCCATTTTGGCACATCTGACCATATTCCCGAATAAAGATCAGAATTATGCAGTGCTCTCCAGAGAAAGGCAAAAGAGAGAGCAACCACAAAGGCTTTGGAGCTAAAGCAATAAGCTCAGTGCATTCCTACTAAGAGCTGGAAGTGCCACATGGCTAGGGTAATGCTGGAGGACAGTCATATTAGACGTGGCAAACAGAAGGGTGTGACAAACCAAGAGCAAGCTAAAGACACTGGTCCATATTCCAGATGCAATGTGCGTATAATTAACCATTCAAAAGCTTTAGGCTGCAAGGCAGTACACAGGGTCTAATTTAGTATATTATAAAAACTGTGACTCCAGTTTCCACCTAGATTGGTACAATAATGGTGGAGTAGAATTAGGCAAACATAAACCACTAGAGGTGGGATGATGATTTTGTACTATGATGGTAACAGTCATAGTTTTAAGAGATAGATTCAGAAAATGAACCCAGCAGTACTTGCTAACAGGAGGAAAGAGTAGACAAGAGTGCATTGGAACTTAATGGGGACAGGGAGGTGTCACCAGAGTTCTAATAGGGCCCCACTAACCTTGAAAGGCCTAACACTCATCCTATAAACAAGTCAATATGGCTGATGTGTAAGCCTGGAGCTTACAGAAGCAATCAGGGCAGCAGAAATCTATTGAGCTAATTAGCTATTTGCAGCAGGACTCTTTTTTTTCTCTCTCTAAAATTTAACATACTGGATTGTTCTTAAATAAAGTAAGGCAGGTGAGTTATTTCAAGGTGAGTTGCTTGGAGTTAAACTTTTAACCTTCTAAACTACGCCAGCACCTAACAGTTTAGAATCCTCCACTACAGGAACACAGAAAAGGAACTGTTCCCTTCCTGATTTTAAAATGTCTATGGGATGTACTGAAGAAGTAATTGTGAAAATCATATAGGATGATATATATCCTATATAGGAAGCATCTTATATAGGAGAATCATCCTATATAGAAGGCATCTTAAGACCATTTCCTAAACAAGCCTGTTACGACTAAAAATGATTTCTTTTTAGCTATGAGTACATTTCCTTTAGAATGACTAAAATAAAAATACACTTTAGTTT
Source organism: Mastomys coucha (assembly GCF_008632895.1). Lineage (NCBI taxonomy): Eukaryota > Metazoa > Chordata > Mammalia > Rodentia > Muridae > Mastomys > Mastomys coucha. Next base: position 88,126,183 of record NW_022196906.1, on the reverse strand, counting down.
GAGGAGGAGAGGCTATGAGTCCCTGGCCATCCTGAAGATCTACAGGCAATTTCTGGTTTGTCCTTAGGGGAAGGAGAATCATTTTTTTCCAGTGGTGTATCCACTGGTAACTTGGCCAGGCTCTTGTAAACAACCCCTTACCAATGTTCCTTTAAATAATCTAATTAAACTCACTTGGTCACACAAAAAACTAGTTATCATGGTTTTTAGAATGAGGTTCACATAAGTACCACTTTTTTGATAGCTTAAAGGGAGAATTTTAATAGATCAAGTAAGTTCCATTGACATAGTCACTTTAGTTAGTTTGTAAGGCTGTAGAGTAGTGTCAGAAGTTCGGTTTTGAAATTTGCCATTAAATTAGTTGTGTGACTAAAAACAAATCATTTAACACCCCAAATCACAGTTTCCTCATTTGTAAAGATGGTAAATCTACTTCCAAGGTCTTTGTGACATGAGAAGTAACATGTGCACAAGTGTTTGGTGAAAGATAACATTCATTTGTGAATGAGAGGTGAATCACAGGCTGGGGAGATCTTTTCTATTAGAAAGCCCCAGGTAATCAAGGACCCAAAAGAAACCATTATGAGCTGACTCATTATGGAAGACTAGTGGGAAAAACACCTTACACAAAAAACCACAAAGTCTAAAGGTGCCTTTCCCCGTTTGTCCACTGTTTTCTCCGGTGGTCTCTATCTTCCTGCAGCTGGTGGTGTGCTTTAGTTTATTCCTTTCCTCTGATGGTTCCTATCCTCCTCCATTTTTGTGCATGGCTTCTTCCAGCAGCATGAAAGCTAGCCAGAAGACATGAAAGTCCGGTTAGTACCTGCTTAATGTCTGTGCTCTGGGTCTTACAGTCGTGTTCTGGGGTATGAACACTGGCAGTAGTCTGTAAAGCGTGGGGGTCTCAGACTTCACGGGCTAACAACTCCCAAAGAGGTAACCTATTCCCGGAATGGCTTTTAAAAATTGTTTTCGCCTGTGTTGTACAGGAGGGACGCTGTACTCCCATTACAGGGGGTCCTAGTTTGCTTTCTGTTGCTGTCATGAAGATCATGATTATTCTAATTTGCTTTTTACTGCTGTGATAAAAATCATACCCAAAAGAGACTTGGTGAGGCAAAGGCTTATTTCAGCTTACAGATGTAGCCCATCATGAGAAGTCAGGGCAGTAACTCAAAGCAAGAACTTGGAGGCAGAACCCAGAGGCAGAAACCAAAGCAGAGGCCATGGAGGGATGCTGCTTGGTGGACTGAGTAGATAGCTTGCTCTGTATGATTGCTTAGACTACCCAGGACCACCTATTTATGGGTGGCACTTTCCCCAGTGGCTGTGACCTTCCGTGTTAATTATTAATAAGAAAATGCCCTACAGACTTGCCTACATGCAATGTCATGAAGGACTTTCTCAGCTGAGGTTCCCCCTTCCTAGATAACTTTTGTTTGAATCTAGTTGACAAAACACTAACCAGGGTAACTGACCATTTGTTAACTCCATACACCGATACATACTTAGTCCACAACCTTTTGTTTCATGTTTGTTCCCAAGATTTTATATTAATAAAACATAGTATATTTTAAAGGTCTCACAGTCTTCAAAAGTTTACTATCTAAAAGTCTGAAGTTCCTTAACTGTAGGCTTTTTTAAATTAAAAAAAAAAAAATTACATACTTCTTATTCTAAGAGGCAAGACCCAGGGCACTGTCATAATCCAATGAGCGTAAGGCCAACCCAGCAGTGTAGGCCATCCTGCAGCTCAATGTCCCACATCTGGGATTTACTCAATCTTGGGAGTTCCAAAGGGCCTGTGTAGCTTTACTTCTCTGACTTTGCTCTCTGTAACCAAGTTCAGACCTGCTCTGTGCCACACCTGCCACTGTCCTTGGTGGTCATCTCACAATCCTGGCATTTCCAGTATGCTGGGGTCCCCACAGGCTTCCTGGCCTCTCTTCAGGGACTATAACCCTGCCACATGCTGCCAAGCTTGGCTTCTCTCCATGACCCTTTCAATCCTGGGGGGGTTCCACTGCAACTAAGGTTGCCCCTTCACCACTGGCCTCACCTGGCCTCTCCTAATGCCAAGCCTCAGCTTCTCCTCATTACCATTTCAACCTTACAGCTCTCATGCTGCCCTACCCAGTGCCATCTTGGGGATGCTTACACTTTACCAAGTTTGGCTGCCAACATGAGATGCTGCATTGTGTCCCTCTGAGCCACAGCTTGTATGTACTGATCTTGAGAAAATAATTCCCAGGAGATTTCAACTCAGTGATGCTGGCTTCATCTTGATCACAGCTGATTTCTCAGCCCTGACCAGAAACCACAGATTCCTCATTTAAATATAGCACACAAACATCCCCAGTAGTGTCTTTGAGGAAGTCTCCAACTTCCCTCTGAGGTACTCCAGGCCAAGATTCCAGAATCTCTATTTCTCTCAGCATTCTTTTCTTCCAGGCTCCCACAGAAAAGCTCATTATGCTTTGAACACTAATTTTCCATCCCAAAGTTCTAAACCCTTCCACAATCCTCCCCAACACAACACGATCAGGTTGGTTATCGCAATAACCTGGGGAGCCCGGTATCAATTTCCACTTCAGTTTGCTTTCTGTTGGTGTGATAAAGTTTATGACTAGAGGGAACTTGCAGAGGAAAGGGTTTATTAGGCTCACATATCCCAACCACAGTCCATCATTAGGGAAGCCAAGGCAGCAACTCAGGACAGGAACTTGGAGGCAGGAACTGAAGCAGAACCACAAAGCAGTGCTTATAGGCTTGCTCTCCATGGCTCTCCCATATTGCCTTTTTATAAAACTCATGATGTGGGGTGGTACCACCACAATGGGCTGGGCCCTTGTACATCTCAATCATAAATCAAGGAAATGCCCCACAGGCTTGCCTACAGGACAATATGATGGATGCATTTTCTCAGTTGAGGTTACCTCTTCCCAGATGTCCCTAACTTGTATCAAGTTGACAAAAACACAGACTAGAACACAGGGCAACTCCATTCCAACTCTATTTATTTGTTTATTTATTTATTTATTTACTTATTTATTATATGTAAGTACATTATTTATTTATTTATTATATGTAAGTACACTGTAGCTGTCTTCAGACACCCCAGAAGAGGGCACCAGATATCATTACAGATGGTTGTGAGCCACCATGTGGTTGTTGGGATTTGAACTTATGACCTTCAGAAGAGCAGTCAGTGCTCTTAACTGGTGAGCCATCTCTCCAGCCCCTCCAACTCTTTTTATATGTATATATATGTTCCCTATTTGGTATGAATAGACATTTACTCATGTCTCCCCAATAATAGCATTGAACAACCCCAGTTTTACAGATAGCTATTACACAGATTTCTCCCAAGATTATTCCCTAGCAGACTGCATCTGCATCCCATTTTGGATCACCTTATATTTATTATGTAAGGAGATGTCGTAGTTCTGAATAAAAATGGTTCCCATAGGCTCATAGAGAATGGTACTCTTAGGAGGTATGCCTTGTTGGAGTAGGTGTGGCCTTGTTGAAGGAAGTGTGTCTCTGGGTATGGGATGCTCAAGCCTTGCCAGTGTCACTCTCTCTTCCTGCTGCCTGTAGATCTAGATGTAGGATTCTCAGCTACCCTCCAGTACTATGTCTATTGTATGCTATCATGTTTCCTACCATAACAATGATGGACTTAGCCTCTGAACTATAAGCCAACCACAATGGAATATTATTCTTTATATGCATTGCTGTAGTCATGGTGTCTCTTCACAGCAATAGAAACCCTAAGTAATACAGGAGAGTTACTTTTAAGTTGTTGGAAAACACTGTGACTAGACAAGCTTTAGGATAAATAAGCAATTAAGCATAATAGGATTCCTTCCCATTTCTATCTCTCTATTTTTTGTTTCCCGGATCTATGAATCTTGCTTATAGGAGAAACATTACCATATATTGTATATTGATTTAGATGTAATCTAAATCTCAACTTCTTAGAGAATGTGGGAATTACATCTTTTACTATTAAATCTAGTAATCTACTAGTAAATGTTTGCTTCCATCTCTTCCAGTATGTTTCTGTGCTTTCATAGAATACCACACACTGGGCCATTCATAAACAATGGAAATATATTTCATGACAATTCTGGAGGCTGGAGAGTGTAAGATCAAATCACTCTCAGGTTTAGCAGTCAAGATTGTTCCTTGACCTATGCCATGGAATAGAGATGTGATTTCCTCTCAGAGTCAGACACAGAAAAGCAAGAGATGAACTCCCTCCATCAAGTTGTTTTCAATTAGCTCATAATCCCATTCACAAAGTGGGGGCTTTATACCCAAGTCTTCCTTTAAAGGCCCCTTCTCCTAATATTGTCCTATTGCCAGTACCTGTAACTGAGGGCACACAATGAAATCCTTGCTGTTGCTATACACTCTACTCTACTAGAGTTCTGATTTTCAAAATGAGAAATGCTTTCAACAGGAACAAAGAGAACACCATGTGAAGCCAAAGAGTCACAAAGTCAATCTACAATCTACAAAGAGTGAAGAAGATTGCTGGCCAACACCAGAAGGCTGAAAGATGCAAGGGATGATTTGCCCAGATTTCAAGTGGGGAGGGATGAAACTGTTAACACATTTACTTTAGACTTGTAATCTCTAGAACTGCAAGACAACAGATTTAAGGCATTTTTAAAGTCATCTATTTAATGGCATGGTGTCTTATGACAACCCCAGTCATTATTTTAACAAACTTTCCCCATATAAAAAGCTTAGCATTTTAAGAAAGAGGTACTGTTTTCCATAGGGTCAGGGGTTATGTCTCCCACCTTCCACAGTTAAGGAGACACAGAAGAGTAATGTGACAAAGATAGGTTTAATCTTTAATTAAAATAAAAAAGTGCTTCCCCCAGAAAAACATTTTTCTTTCCCCTTTTAGGGAATGATTGAGAGAACCTGGATCTGGGATCAAACTGGCAAGAAGATCTGGAGAATATGAGCCAGGGTTATAATAATGGGTGATGACTTAACATTTAACAAGGTCCCTTCAAACTTTTGCCAGAGCCAAAGCCTAAAAGACAAGGTAGGTCATTACATTGTCCAAATGCCTAAAGCAATATTTGATTTGGGCCAAGGCAGTAGAGGCACTCCAAATGGATGGGGGAGGGAGAATTTTAAATAATCCCATAAGGAAACTCTTAGAGAAGTACAACATCCATCATTTTGTCAACAGTGATTTGGTTAAGGCTGAGATTTTTAGAGCAGGTCAATTGAACTTTGATATACGAAATGTGATGTTATTTTACTACTCAATAGCATTGTGGTATACTGGCATGATGACATTGTAATATATCAATATGACACTATAATACATTGATATAGTTTGGTTATCAATAGTCACTATCACCAATCAGAAAAAAAAATCTATAAATGCCATTATATCCAAATTAGATCCAAAGAATTTGGATCTTTAAAAGAGGGAAATAACAACAAACACTTCCATCCTATTCTATAAGAAAGAAACCTACAACTTGTCATCTGGGTTAAAGGAATTATTTGAAAAGAGGTTTCAAGAGAGAGACCCAAGTGAGATACATTTAGTAACAAAAATTAGAAATAAGCTTGGACTTAAAGTATAACCAGGCAGAGCTAGGATTCTATCCAGAACCAGAAGTGTTATATCAAAAGATGTAGAATGGATGCCAAAACAAAACAAAACAGAATTAGAAGATGATTATTTTTATTAAATGTCTGGGTGACCCCCAAAATATTAATGGTTGGAAAGAACTGAATCTGAAGTAAATGAGGGCCAGGGGGTGACTAAAAATGATTTCTATTTTGCACTATCCAGGAGACAACACTGAAAGGAGACCCTTTCACCTGAGCTTAAAGGTTTCTGATATATGGTATTTGAGCATATGCAGGAAATAGCCATTGAAGATACTATCATATAAATATACCATATAAATGTATAAATATAAGCTACCAAATATATAAATTGGTGTTGCATCTTTATAGCATTTTGATCCTTTGCATTTCACCTGACAAAAAAGTAGGGAAACTACAAGGGATATTTTATAGGGAAGCCTAGATGTGGGTACATTACCTCTAACACATAGACTGGAGTCAAATAAAAAGATGAATTCTAATATATATATATATATATATATATATATATATGTATATGTATATGTATATATATACACACACATATATAAATGTGTATATGTATGTGTGTATATATACATATGTATACATATATGTATACACACATACATATATATATATACACATATTATAGTAGATGTGCGGATTCCTGCAGAGCCCAGAAAAAGGTATCAGATATTTTAGAGCTAGAGTTACAGGCAGTTGTGAGCTAACATGGTGCTGGCACCTAACCCTAGTCTTCTGCCAGAAAAGAAAGTGCTCTCATCCATGGATCCATTGCTCCCATCCCAAAGATATATTCTTACTGCAGTGTTGGGAGAAATGGTTACTGTTTGAGGCTAGCTGCTTGTTTTAAGAAAGATATTGCAAATTCAGAACCACAGTGTCCTTTACCTCCTTTTAATATCTATATCTTTGTCTTCCACATTAAGAATCTTGGTTCTCAAGGACACAGAAAACTACAGTCAGAGCTTAAGATAATTACTCACTTGTTTTACTTCATTTTATTACACAAGTACTAATTAACAGTTTGCAACTGCCTTTTATAAACTTGAGATTAGCTTTGCTGGGTATAAAATCTTTAGCTTACATTTTCTTTCCGAGTCTCTTAGGAAAATAAATAATTATTCTGTGATGCTCTGGTGGCATTATTAAGGCCCATGTTCTTCATTCCTTGATTCCCAAAGGCTATTTTTTAAGTCCAGTAACATCACAACACTTTGTTTTAGTTAGTTTGGGTTGATATTCCCAGGTTACAGTGTATTTTTAATGTGCATTTGACAGTATTTTTGTCTGGCTTCACATATTTATTCTATTTCCCAAATTCCCCTTTTAGAAAGTCCTGTATTTTAAATCTTATCTTCAATATATGTCTTTTCCCCCAAATTACCTATGTTTTTGTTCTTGCGTGTTTTAAATTCCTGTCGAATTAGGGATAAACTTTCCTTTTGTCAAGAGTTCTTTAGCCAATATGCCCTTGAGTGAAACCTACCTTCTCCTGGCACTCAGCATCCTCCCATAACTCTCTGCACTTAATGTCTTTCGAAAGGAAGGAATCTGAAACATCATTAGTTGCTCAATAGCCTGTTTCTATCCCATTCCCATCAGAGCACCATGCATACATCCCTCTCTGTATGGTATTCATGTGACTGTTATCAGTCCTTAAACGTTACCTTACTCATTGCACTGCTATGACATATTTTGGGCCATATGTTGGTGATAATTTTAGTTATTCTGTTTTAATTTCACTGGTTTATCTTTTTACTTTGTATAAATATCTATTTTAATTAATGTTTATTACAACTCCAAATTTATTGCTTTATCTCCTCTAGCTTTGTTTTCCCTTCACAATTGGCTTGGGTGCTTATGACTCTTGGTATGGTTGTTTGCGTTTTTCAGTTTGTCAACTTAGTCAAAGCCTTGCTCAGATTCAGATGGGGTTAACTATAAACTAGCATCTTTATGTGTGATGTCTTGATACTATTAAGTGTGGAAATCCTTAAACATTGTGTATCTTATCGTGAACCCTCATCTTATCACGAACAGGACAATCATCATTATTCAGATCTTTAGCTGTTCTCCATAAGATTCTAAATTACTCTGGACCTCTTGGCTACTAAGGAATCTTAATTTCCTAAAAGTACTTGCATGTGAGAGGGTATGTGTGGTATTTCCAGAGTATATACTTTTGAGCATTAAATAGGTATTTGATACTCAAGTAGAAAAATCAGCTGGCTACCTCACCCGTGGCTGATCTTTGACACTGGCTGACATTAGGTTGAAGACAGTATATCCGTTACCTATCTACGTAGTTTCCATGATGATTAGATCCTGCTAGAGACAGCAGAGATAGATGCCAGCTGCTCAGCAGGGAGCTCTTCTCCTAGCTTTCTGGTATACTTCCTCAAAGGAGCACTGTAGTCTATTTTTTGCTATCACCCAAGAGAGATGGCAAGAACGCCGCCCTTACAAGCCAGAGAATAACAAGAGGTAGGGAAATTAAGAGGAACCTTAAAAGGAAAACACACTGGCAGAGAGTGTGAAACACTATGTTCCTACTGTACACAGGCTTCTCTCCTAAATGGAGTCCTATCAATACAGGCGTGTCTGTAACTGTAGGAATGACTGGTTTATGCTCATTTAATATTTGCTTATATATCAGTATTTTCACAGCCTGAGAATGTGAGGGTGAGAATCCACACCCTCACATTCTCCTATTTGGTTTGAACTAATGGGCCTTATCTGTATGTATGCCAACTTATAAAACAGATAATGATGTTAATTTATGCAGGTAAGTATGCTTTAAGGGAACTTATCAAAAAGGTCTTAACAAGCAGGTACATAAGCAACTGCTCAGTGAAATGCCAGTTTTATAAGCATTATTTTCTTTGCAACACAATGAGAAAAACATTAATTAAAAATAAAAAAATCACTCAGCAAAAGAATTGTGCCTCCCTGAATTAACTTAGTCAAAGTGGGGAATTAGGTAACATTGCATGGATTGTAACTTGCATTTGCATTTGGACTCATTTGCTTTATTTTTACTTGACTGGCAAGCAATATGACTCAGTTCAAGCCAACTCATGGACGTTTTGTTATGAGCACGACAATCCTATTTTTACACCCAACAAAGTCTACTGTGGGATAACAGAAAATATTTGTGTATGGAGTTGTCAATTTAAAATGTATTTAAAATTCTGTTAAAATATTGAACTAAAAAGACTTCAACAGAATCAATGCTTGTTTGTTTGTTTTGTTTTGTTTTTTTGAGATAGGGTTTCTCTGTAGAGCCCTGGCTGTCCTAGAACTCACTCTGTAGACCAGGCTGGCCTTGAACTCAGAAATTCGCCTGTCTCTGCCTCCCAAGTGCTGGGATTAAAGGCGTGCACCACCACTGCCCGGCCAGAACCTATTCTTAAGGTAAGTCTAATAGACATAAATCATATAATTAATAATGCTTGGTAGAACATTAGTATAGTGGTAGTTATAGTGTTAAAAGTTTTGAATCTTAGGCACTTAGGTAGAAATAGGAGAACACTTTGCTATTTTGTTAATAAAAATGACTGTATAGATCTTTTAGACTAACAATAATATATAGTATAATTTATTTTTGATAAGTAAGCACAAGTTTCAACTGCCAAGTTTAGAAATGAAAATATAGCACTGAAGAAACTGCATAGAATCATACTTGTACTTTTCTCATCAAATTGTCTCCCATCTCATTAAATGACACTAAGCCCTGATGTGTCCCCATAATTCATTCTCTGATGCCCAATCCTCAATGTAATGGCCTCTGTAGAAGGAATTTCTGGGAGTGGTTAGTGTCTTTAGAGAGAGATTTCAGAAAAATTTCTTTTCTTTCTGCCATATAAAGATATGACAAGTGTGTGTGTGTATGTCTGTCTGTCTGTCTGTGTAAATGTTATAACAAAACCATTATTTTGGATAAAGGACTATGCACATTCATGACCCAGAAGAATAAAGACATCAAACTTTAAGCACTTTCAGAACAGACTCTCCACCCTCCAGAACTCTAACAAATATACTTGAGTTAGAAGCCAGCCAGCTTGTGACTCTTTTATTAGTGACCCTGACACAATTAGAGAAACTACTTCCCATGCAGGTACCCTTGATGCTTGCCTGCCTGTCTGTCTGTCTTCTTCCTTCCTTCCTTCCTTTCTTGTAGTTTAAACTATAATTGCACTATTTCTCCCTTCCCTTCCCCTCCCATTCAGTGCCCCCCCCCATTCTCACTCAAATTCATGGCCTCTTTTCTCACTAATTGTTATTGCATGTATATATGCATATGTATATCCATACATGTCTATATAACCTGTTCAGTCTATATAATGTTTCTTGGATGTATGTTTTCAGGGTTGACGGTCTGGCACGGCACTGGACAACTGATTGGTGTGTTCTTCCCTAGGAAACACCTATCTGCCCTGCTCTCAGCTGCCATGCTCTCAGCGTCCCTCAGTTGCCTCTGTCGGAGGGTTGAGCCTTTGTGAGCTTTTCCCCATTCACTCTGCCAAGGCCATTGGTATTGTCCTTGTTTAGCTCATGTTTGAGCAGTCATATTGATGAGACTTTATAGAAGTAACTTCTGATACTACTAAGAGACATAATCTCTGATGTTTGTCTTTCACATTCAGAGAACTGGCATATTCTGGTTATAGATCTCTGCTTCACTGCTAACACCATTTCTAGCTTGAACTATTACATTATTCCTATTCTAAAGAGTTTATTTCTTCAGTTGCTTATTGCACAACCACTAATAGGAAAATCACTTGTATCAGTTACTGTTCTGGGGACTGAGGTACACACAAATTGCCTTTATAGTTTTTACAACAGGAATACCCTTAACCTATATTGAATCATGATGGACACATTGTTCCAGGATATAAATGCCAGGGCACTTAATAGAAAAATAATGAGAAAATAATTCTAATTATTAGGTAAGGAAGGATGTCCCCAATTTTATTAAGAAATATAATCAATAACATAGTTCTATTATTCCAAATTGGGTATTTATATTGTAAATCAGCCACATACTAGTAACAGTGAAATGAAGATATTCCTCCAAATTGACTTCACATTTTGAACATCGAAGCCAGAAGACATGCATAGATTTAAACTTATATTTTCTCCATAAATATTACAAATAACAAGAGTCCATGCTTAAAACCACACTATATAATAGAATTCTGTAGGTATTTTTTAACTGCTCAGTAACTTTTGGGTGGGTTCTCTGGTGGAGAGTTTTGTGTAACACATCACCCGTCTAGAAAGCAACAGCATTTTACTTCCAATTATGACGATGAAAATGGTTCAAGATAATGCAATAGAAAAACACTGACCACAAAAGTAGATGACTGGGAGGTGGAGAGATGGGCCCAGAGCTCTTCTGCTCTTGCAGAGGACTGCCAGTCAGGCATGGCCTTGGTGGGGACAAAATGACAAGGTTCCTGCCTCTGGGACTGGGCTAGTGGAAATGGGCCTCCCTAGTGTAGGAGCTGCACCAGCAAGAGGCTTGCTTGTATAATAATGCACATACTTTGCATTCTTCTGAAGAATATCCTCCCTGTTAATGACTCTGTGCTAATCTGAGACAGCATGAGTGAGTCAGGAGACAAAGGTGTGGCTAATGTTTTAGCAGAATGGTAAACACTGGGACCTTCAGGACAGCCCAGAAGACTGTGGAAAAGAACTCTAAAAACATGAGTTCAAAAATATATAATTCTCAATATGAAAAAAATAGAGATGCAATATGAATTATATGAGGGGCTTCATGAATCTAAAGAAAGAATGGTAGCTGCAGTAATAAGGCAGCTTCTCAGAGAGATACAAAGTCAGGCAGGTTTCTGAGTTCAAGGTCAGCCTGGGACCCTGTAAGGCTGGGCCCAGGTGTGGTAGAAATGGTCATTTCAGGACCAGGTCCCACCCAGCTAGTTTAGCATCTGTGCTTAACTAAAGCAGGCAGACTTGGGAATTCTTTTGCAATTTTAAAAGAAAATGTGTGCTCTGCAGTCTCCTAAGAATTAAGGGGCTGGGGACTTAGGTCATTTATTCATAGGATAATCAAAAAGGAACCTGGAGTAAATGACTAGATTGATATGTAAAATAAAAGACTAAACTTACTGTCTGCACGAATTGAGCTATCCAGAAATTTTTTAGAATAGCAAGGGAGAATTGCTTAGAGAACTGTCTCAAGCAAAACACACACACACACACACACACACACACACACACACACACACACACACACACACACAAGCGCGCGCGCGCGCGCGCGCGGAGGAGGGGGTGGGAGGTGAGCACTGATTGGAGATCTCCAGAGAGAGGGGATCCCAGAGAAAGCAGACTGGAAAGCTGTCTCCAGCAGAGCATAGGTCATCAGGTTCGAGTTGTTTGTTCCCCCACCCCCAACCCCTCCTAGACACCCCTTTTCTCAGAACCCCTCTCCAAGCTGAGGCTCCTCCTTGGCAGAGGACTAGGGCTTCTAAGCACCCACATGGAGGCTCTCATAAAGCTCTGTAACTTCAGTTTCAGGGAGCTATGATGACACTTCTGACCTTCCAGGCTTCCCGGGTACACATGGTTCATATACATCCACTGACATGCATGCACACACACATAATATTAAATATTTTTAAATGAGACGACTGGTATGAAAACCCTGTGGTCCTGGACTGGTGAGATGACTCAGCAAGTTTTTGCAGCCAAGCCTGGCTATCTGAATTCCTAATAGCCATGAACCCACATTGTAGAGGGAGAAAACTGATTTCTGCAAATAGTCCTCTGACCTCTATCTCAGTCCCACTAACACCTCTGTGTGTGTGCGTGCACATATACATAATTGGAAAAAAATTATTTAAACCACTGTGGTCTTTAATTGTACTAGAAACATTTGTAATAATGGCAATCAAACTGGAAGTTACATTGTTCTTCTTTAAAATAATGATCAAGTACTTTGGCTTGCAATTTATGATCCATTAGCTAAAAGCATCCTGTAGTTTACTGGAAAGTGGAGAAAAGTACATTAATACGAACTGATCTTTTCCAGTCTCTGAGTTTGTCTCATGTGTCTCCAAAACTTTTTTCTTTTGCAAAAGTTATTAAATTCTTTAAGTCTATCTTACTGTCGAAGTTTTAATTGCCAAATCTCCAGACAACTGAGTATGATGTGTCATGCCTCTAAATCCTCGATTCACTCTTAGGAGGGAGACTGAGGCAGAAAGGTCACTGACTCCCGAAGTTCAGAGCTGTTAAGCAAAATATAAACTAGTTTTAAGCAAAGAATCCCCTTAAGCAACTTGTATTGAGTAAAATAACCTTGTTTGTTTATTTATACTGATAAAATGCCAACAGAATATATTTTGGTTCTGTTTTTAAAGAGATCCCACACACTGTCTAGTATTAAACCGACCTCTGAAGCATGTAGCTGGGGTATTGAAGACAACACACAGGTTAGTAATTATTCGCTTCGTTTCCAACTCTGCCTCAGCAGCACAAATGAACCGTACAGTTCTAGTCTCCAGTCGCTCCAGACACTTCAGAGGACTTCATTTGAGCCTTAGCTTACATAACCTCATTGCATGGATTTGAGGGATGCTTGCTGGACAAGTTAAATCAAATTCCTGCCAAAGGAAACATAGGATGCTCTTCTATATCAGCCAAATTTCTCAGTCACTTTGTATAAGCTTTTGAAGGCGAGCATCTTAAAATTGGTATTCTGTAGTAGCCTGTAAAAATCACCACCACGTTGAAGATTTCTTCCAAAGCCTGAACTCCTACATCAAACACAAAACGTTGATCTTACCAGTATTCTTCCAGAAGCAAGTCTTCATGTTACCATCAAATACAGAAAATTCAGGAAAAGTGATTCACAGTCTAATACAGGAAACTCTCAAGTGTTTCAGTATCTTATTTTTACATATCCATTACTCGTTACTATGATTTTCCTATTTGACCTTTAAAATCAACGCAGTAAAAGTATATTTAACAGAGGTCAGAAATTAACTACCTATCCATCAGACCTACAATCATAGGAGTGCTAAAAGTTTTTTTTTTAAAAAAAGTATCCTAATAGAACATATTTTGAAGTTACCGCTGAAGATCCCAGACCTTCTAAAACTTAAAACCCACGCGCTTTAGGCCACATATTATTTCCGCAGTTTGGTGTCAGAATGCGGTAGCTAGTAGCTAAACAGCACAGGTGCTTGCATCTGACGGCCTCGCTCCCTAGGGTCATCGCCACGGCAACGCGTCCTGGCCGCAAGGCAGGCCTGGGCCCAGCCGCGGAAGCGTGGTGGTGGGGACGCGGGGGCGAGAACCCAGCTCCTCAGGGACCCGCCGGGCGGCGCCGGTGAGGAAGGACCTCATCCTGCCAGTGCTCACTCAGCGAAACTGTAAAAGCCTCCGCAGAGACCACGCCAGCCCTGCAGCGGCATTCCGGGCCCCTAACCGCTTCCCCACTGTCTACCCACAGGCCCTGCCGCGGCAGAGAGCGCGCGACCCGGAGGTCCCGCCAGTCAAAAGAACAAGCGCGCGCCACACCATATAAGGGCCGGAGCAGGCGGCCCGGCCCCGCCCCCAGGACCAGGCCCGGCCCCACTACGGCCCCGCCCCTAGGACCTGGCCCGGCCCCGCCCCAGCACCGCCCCCAGGCTTCGGTCCCGCCTCCTCCCGCTCCCGGGAAGGACCGCTCTGCCCGGACAATGCGCTTCCTTCCCTCCGTCCTCTGCCTCCGGACGACCTTTCCACCAAGGCCTCCGGCGCGCCTGTGTAGCGGGGACAGTCACACCAGAGTAAACTGTTCCTGGAGGTCTCCGGTGGCGGAGCTGCCGAGCTCCGCCCTCCCGGGCGCGCCCTCCACCCACCCACCCTCTCTGCCGCCTCCCCGCGAGCTCGCGCTGACGCTTCCCGGGGGCGCGCTCGCCCCGCCCCCGGCCCCGCCCCTCGCTCTCGGGCGCGCCCGCGCGTGGGGGCCCCGCCGCATCCTCTCCTCCCCGGCTCACCCCGTCGCTTCTCGAGTGTTAGGGCGTCCGGACTCCTCACTCGCACCCCGCGCGCGCTGCTCGCCCGGGACCGGCAGGCGCGGCTCGAGCGTCCCGGGCGGGAGTGCGCGTGCGCGTGGCCGCGGATTCCGCGCTCCCTCCCTCCCTCTCCCCCCTCCCCTCCGCGCCTCTATAACTTGGCGGGCAAGGAGGCGGCGCCCGCGGAGTCGGAGGGCGGGGAGCTCGGAGGAGGGCGCCGGGAGTTGTGGAGACAGCCGATCGGGAAGTCGCCGCGCTTGGCCGGCGCAGCCCGTCCTCGGGTTCCTCCGCTGCCGCCCTCCGTCTTGCACCGCGGGCCTCGGCGCCGTGGGGCGGCCCGGGGTGCGCTCGCCCGCCCCGGCCCCGGCCGCCGCTGCCGCGCGCGGGCGGGATGTGGCGCCTGGTGCCCCTGAAGCTGGGCCGCCTGTCCCGCGCACTGAAGCTGGCGGCGCTCGGCAGCCTGTTGGTGCTGATGCTGCTGCACTCGCCGTCGCTGCTCGCCTCCTGGCAGCGCAACGAGCTCGCCGACCGGCGCTTCCTGCAGCTCAATAAGTGCCCGGCGTGCTTCGGCACGAGCTGGTGCCGCCGATTCCTCAACGGCCAGGTGGGCTTCGAGACGTGGGGCCGCCTGCGCCTGCTGGACTTCCTCAACGTGAAGAACGTGTACTTCGCGCAGTACGGCGAGCCCCGCGAGGGCGGCCGCCGGCGCGTGGTGCTCAAGCGCCTGGGTTCGCAGCGCGAGCTGGCGCAGCTCGACCAGAGCATCTGCAAGCGGGCCACCGGCCGGCCGCGCTGCGACCTGCTCCAGGCCATGCCCCGCACAGAGTTCGCGCGTCTCAACGGCGACGTGCGGCTGCTCACGCCGGAGGCGGTGGAGGGTTGGTCGGACCTGGTGCACTGCCCGTCGCAGCGCCTGCTGGACCGCCTGGTGCGCCGCTACGCCGAGACCAAGGACTCGGGCAGTTTCCTGCTGCGCAACCTCAAGGACTCGGAGCGCATGCAGCTGCTACTCACCCTGGCCTTCAACCCCGAGCCGCTGGTGCTACAGGTAGGCGCGGGCGCGGGGCTCTTGGACGCCAGAGGGAGTGCGTCCCCCAACTCTCCCAAAACGCCTTTTCGCGAGTTTCCTTCCGCCCTCCCGCTTGTCCCAGTCTGGAAGCCAGTGCCGGTGCGATCGTGAGCCCTTGTGACCCTTTCCGAGGGCTGGGGCACGGTGGGCACACTTCCCATGCTGTCCCGCCTGGCTAGCCTAACTTCCCCGAGTCTGTCTTTGTTTTATCTCTTAGATCATCTCTCCCTGTTGTTTGTTAGTCAATCAGCTAGTTCTGGGACCAGGTGGGAAAGATGAGATCAGAGTGGGGTGGTGGTAAGTGAAGGGAGCTAATTCGTGACTTCGTGCTTTGCGTGGAATTAGAAGCAAGGGAATGGGGGGAAAGTGTTGCATTTGGGCTGGAAAGGCTAAAGGTCAAGATGGACTTTTGCATCCTGATCCTGTGACCTGCCCTAGTCATATGGTAATCCGGTTAAGGAAGGAAATAAAGTGTTTTAGGTTGGAGCTAGGATCAAAGAAAAAAAGGTTCTGGCTTCTAGCCCAACTAACTTATTTGCTCTCTTTTGACTTAATTTCGGAAATAAATGTGCCTTTTAGGAGGATAGAATGGAATCGTTTTACTGGTGGCGGCAAGATGAAAAAAGATAAGAGGAAAAAAAAATCAGGTTTATCTTTGGCGTAATTTGTGTTTCTACACCTCCCCTTTCGGCTAAAGTGCTGTGCCCTTGGGCAGCGATTGTCCAGTAGGCGTGTGATCTCTCCTGACTGCAAGAAAAGTTACCAGTTTTAAACGTCAAGTACTAGGGAAAGTTATTTTAAATTAACCACAAGTAATTGATTGTATAGTTCACGCCCTTTCTCCGCTAAGAAAGTCACTAATGGCTAGAGGGTTTCTGTTGTAGATTAAACTATGAATAGGAATGTACTCTTATTTGTGGCTTTTTTTCTTCTTTCAAGTTTTCTTCGTCTTAGTCAAGAGAAATCAGTCTTGATTAATTCAGCCAAGCATTCTTAAGACGAATATTTGATCAGATGAAGTTCCAATGTGAGCCTTAGTAAAATTTCAAATTGTTGTTAAGATATATGTGATGGGTTAATTTTAAAGTTCAGATGGCTTAGTAAATACTGCTTTATATCTCTGATCAGTGTAAAATTCAGTTAAGCTTACCTTGGAGGATTATTTTATTCATTAGTTTCCAGACTAGCTAGTCTCTGAAGGTTGAGTCCTTAAGTGTGACCCTCACCCCCCACCCACACCCCCTCCAAGCTGTATTTATATCAGCAAGGTTGATCCCTGGACAGCACTTAGCAGTGTAGTTGACAGTAGTCGATAGTCAAAATCTCTGGGGTCCCAAAATTTAGCACTCAACTTAAGGTATATACAGTTTTTACATTTAAAATACTGAGTGCCTATTGAACGATATTTATAGGGTTGACTCTCGGTATCCATGTATTAGGAACACCTAATATTAAGATTAAACATTGTGCTTGCTTCTTTAAAAACATAGGCATTTGAACTTGAGAAACTTTGGTATGTAATTTCCACACCGCAAAGCCCTCTCTTACTGGGAGCTTTTGTGTCTTGGCACTCTTGTTTTGCAGTTGAGATAGTCAAATGTGTGTGACTTAACATTTTTCTCACTTTGTTTGAAGCCTAATGCCTAAATTGCTCTGGGTGGATGATTCCATAGAGCCCAGGATAAATGTATGTGAGAAAATGTCTACTAGATTGTGGCATTCATAAATTGCATCTTTAGTTTAGACAGCACAGCTCCCAGGGGTAGCACTGATGCTTCATTATGCTGCATACTTGTTAAAGACACACTTGGAGGTTTTACTACCAGTGGAACAGTGCCTTTCTT
>NW_022196906.1:88096423-88108573 GCF_008632895.1 Mastomys coucha | reverse complement strand
GGAGGTGGAGCTTAACCTAAAATCCTCCTGGAGTAGCTGCTTCCCTTACAGAAACACTTGATCTTTGGTAGTGGGTTTGAAAGTATGTGTGGTGTGATTGAGAATCAGTAAGTTGAAAAGTATATCCACATTTGTAGTGAAGAATACTGTTTTTATATGGTAAATCATCATCTACATTACTTGTTAGCTATGCAAACTGTACATTTGGTGGTACAGTTTCTATAAAGCCAGCTGTCTTGGTACTAATAGAAAAGTCACTCACATTTGCTTCTTTATTTTTGCTTCATATAGTTTTAAGGTGTTTTTAAGGAACTCATGCTTTACAACTTAAAGTTGAACTCACCTTTCACTTTTTTCCAGGAGAGGGAGCCACCTAATGAATTTTTGGATGCTGGATGATGACAAACTAGATTTTTACATTTTCTATTGTCTAAAATTTTAGGGGAAAAAAAACCCTTTGAACTTGCATTACCAAACTGTTCTTCACAAAAGTAACATAGTAGTGATGCTTTTAAGTTAATTTATCTAATAACTTAAAAAAAAATTCCTTTTGTTTAAGGTATTAGTGAAACAAATGAAAATACAGATCAATTTAACTCATTAGCTCTTGGATTTTAAGAAACAGTAAAAAATGAGGTCTCTGTTATGGGCTGAGCAGGGAATTGGAAGATGTTGTCTGTAACCACACACACACACACACACACATCTTTGTGTTAAACTGTAGTTAGGCTGTCAGTGTTCCAGTGTGAAGTTGAAAGGGAGTGCAGCCCTTCCTGTTGCTTAATTGCTTAATGTTCTTACTGGTGATGGAGTGTGGCTGTGTCCTGCTTCTAGGAAAGCTGTTCTACAATGGACAAGACAGTTCTCAGGACCTTCCGCAGATAATTTCCTTTACATTTTTACTCATCAAGAGGTGTATTCTCATGCCTAGCAGGCCCTCATCCTCTGGATCGGGGAGTGCCCAGAGTGGGGTTTGTTGTTTTTTGTGTGTGTGATAACAATGTTGGGTCATTAAAAATGGCCGTAGAACATTGGAAGGTAACTTCTCTGCTGGTGTCTGTGCTTGCTCCCTGTTCTTGCACATGGGACGAGGTCAGGGTGGGGAGTGTGTGGAGATTCTGAGTCTCGGCCACTGTGTCTGATTTAGGAGTGCTGGCAAATGAAGAAAGTCCTTGGTTGTTTTAGGGGGAAGAGCCAAGAATTTGTTTAACTGTATTATATTGGTAGAACTATATTTGCCTTACATTTTCTGAATCATGGATTTAATGGGACTTAATTTTTATAGTATGCAATTATCATTGTTTCAAGCTGTGGCTTTTAAGCTTTCCTTTTACTAGTAAAAGGCAAAATATTATCTACAGGGCATTTGTGTGGGGTGTGGTGCATGGTTGACAGAGAGCAAATGCTAGCACATGGACAGAGGGGGACTGAAATCACCTAGTACGTTTGGTCAGCTTCCAGAAACACACACAGTGTGGCTGCTGACAGGCTGAGCTGAACCTCAGCTGTGCTGATCTCATCCGCTCTGACAGAGCCCATGGAAGTTTGCAGAGAGCACTTAGCAGCAGCCTGAGTTCAGGACGGTGAACTTCTTGGTGCCTTGCTAATAAGAACTTTTTGAAATAGACAAAGAGGATTATGACCATTGAGATAAATGTTGGGATAAGTTGATAAACATTTTTTTTTAATGGAGTGACTTTCTTTTCTCCTAAATAGGTCTATTGAATTAGTTCCTTTGATTCTGCCCTATTGGGGTGTGTGTGTGGGGGGGGGGGAGTCTCAAATTCTTGCTTTGAGAAATCTGTTTTTCTCTGTTGCTGTCGTTTGCTTTCTAAGTTTAGCTTTAACTAATGGATTTAATTAATCTCTTCTAAAAGAGGACTAGACTTGGGTGCTGGGTTCCTGCTAGGGTGTGAGTTTGAGGCCAGATCAAAAAATCTTTCAAGCTTTTCTTATATCTAAATTTTACACATATGTACTCAGATTTCAAAACAAAAGTCCTGTTAAGGAGGAGAAAAGTAAGGAGCCAAGCATCTCATTTAGCAGTAGTTTCCAGAATGGCTGTTTTCTCCTTGGGAGTTTCAGGCAGCAGCAGGCTGTGGCTCCTTCCTTGTCTCCCTCTGGTATCTGACTGAATAGCTGGACTCCTTCGTCTAGGCTTCAGAACACAGTAGAGGCTGGTGCTTTGCTTTCTTGGTGCTCAGCACTGTCGTCCTGCTTCAGCCTCCAGTGCTAGGCCTGCAGCTGTGCGTCCCACACCCTGCAGGGCAGAGGACAGCACTTTGTAATCTTAAATTCATAAGTTCTGTCTGTGAGTGTGTGTGGGGGGGTTTGCATTTGAGGTTTCATTAACATGTTTGACCCTTGAAACCTCATGAAAATACAAATAAACATAACAAAAACAATTTTGTATACCTCAGGTCCAAAAATGAAGGGACATTTCATTTATTTATTTAATTGGGAAAAACCAATGAAACAGACATCCTTAAGGAAGCATGCCTCTACATTCCCACTGCATGGGGGGTTAGTCTGCCTTCTACTTGTTGCTGGAAATAGTAATCTTTCCGTCTTTGTTGCTGGCTATTCTGTTCCTGTAGACTGGAACAGTTCCTGTGGGTGGCCAGTTAGTTTTCCAGAAGATTGTAAGATTGGGTTTTGTTCAATTCTTGTTTTAGCTTGTGGCTGCTCTGGCCTGTTCTGTCATTGATTGCTACTGAGTTTTCACAGATTGCTGACTTTGATTCCTGTACCTTCCATTCATCTATATAGTAAACTAATAATGACCTTGAGGATGTAAAGACTTGCATTTCTTATATGTACTGTAAGTTTTAAACCATTGTGAAATGAGTATAAGGGGGGGTAATTATCCATCCTAATTATAAACCCTGGAAAGTTTTAGTTTTGGCCATGAACTGTTGATCTTCCTGTCCCACTTCCCAAGTCCTAGGGTTACAGGCAGTGTCCCCAGGCCTGGCCTTTGGGGAGTTTAAAGAGGGGAGGGAGAAGGAGGATGGAGTGGTGGGTTTATTTGGGGGGAGGGTAATCAGGAAGGGGAATGTCATTTGAAATGTAAATAAATAAAATGATAAAGAAGGAAAAATATATACTAAAATCATTTATCCAATTTATCAGTTTCAAAGAAGTTGCCTGAGAAATACTAAAGACCTTATTAGACTTGCAGTCAAAATAATTGAACTTTGTTTGTTCTTCAAATTGTCTTGTTAGGCATTTGCACTAAAAGGTTAGGGAGACTACCCTTGGCCGCAAGTACTTAGCTTAGTGTGTAGGACACACACACACACCACTTTATTTTACACATTAGATGTTTCCTTGGTTCCAAACATGACCCTTCTTAAGGACAGTAAAACATCTGCCAATGGCAGTGTTTTTACAATGAAAGTTTATTATACACATTAGATGCCTCATTTGAGGGTTGTGGGAGGGCAAAGGGGATACTGAAGGGGTGAGATTTTGCCAGTGTGGAGAACTAAAAGTGAAGTCTTTGCTCAGATCGTCCCCATTTAATAACATGTGGGCACATCACTCAAATGTTTCAGCCCTAAGGTTTAATTAATAGAATGAGGATGTTAGTGCTTACCAAACAGGATTGCTTTAAAGATGAAAGGAGATGGGACATACTCAAGTAATATGTGTAAAATACCTGTAATTTGTAAACACGAAATCTTTACAGCATATTCTTTGCAAGCTTTTTAATTTTCAGACAGCTATAGTACTCTATTATTTACCTTTAGTATATTATGCTATATATATGCCGGAATACATAGGTTTTACCCTGACAGATGTTCATATGCCACTTCCCTTACACACACACACACACACACACACACACACACACACACACCCTACATATCTACATAGTTGTTACTTCAGGTTCTAGTTTACTGGGGACAATCATTTAAAAGGGGGCTAGACATTTGTCCCATATGAGGTAAGTGGAGTAGATAGAATAAGTATCATAAATACAAAAAAGTTTATTTATTTTCCTTGATAAATTATTAGTTATAATTTTATTCGGTACATTGATATTGCTGAACGATGTAAAGTAGAGGTGACGTCAGAGTTAGGATGCCATTGCTGAATACTGCCAGCCACTGTTGTGTATACATACACCTTTGGGTTACAGCCGAGGTGACAGTTCAGGATAGAGTTTGTGCAGCTTCAGCTTTAAGATTGGGTGGCACACAAGAACAAGGTAATTTTGAATTTTAACATTTCATGAAGAGGACAAGGAAACTCTGGTGGCAAAAAATCAGGGAGGGCCTCGGATGGGAGGCCTCTCTTGCATGGGAGTAGGGAAGGCTAATTGAGTATAAAATAGAGAGAGGGTTCTCAGGCTGGATGAGCTCAGAGTTTATTCAAAGCAGTGGAGAATTAAAAGTAAGTTTCGGAAAATGAATGTAAGGAAAGTAGCTTCTAAGACTTGTTGGGTTAAGAAATGGGCAGGGGAAACTGGGTTTCAGTTCATCTTAAATTTAAGACAATCAGAATACTAATCTCAGTAAACCAGTACCTGGCATTTATTTAATGGTGGAAGACACTGCTGTTGGCAGATGTTTTTCTGTCCTTAAGAAGGGTTGTGTTTGGAACCAAGGAAACCAGTACTGTGTTGACTGAAGAAAGTAAGATCACGTTCTTAGGTTATCGGGTCCTAAGAGTGTGTGCTCTTATTTCTTTTAGTGATTTTTTTAATTGGTAGCAAATGTTTGTACTTACACATTCAAGTTGGAAATGTGGGTAATAGTTGCTGTTTGTAGAGTAGGTAAGAAAGGATCTGTTGAGATTAGTACATTTTTGCATAAAGCTTTGCCAAGTGAGTTTTGGCAGTGTGTGTGTGTGTGTGTGTGTGTGTGTGTGTGTGTGTGTGTGTGTGTGTGTAAAAGCTGTTCTACAAGATGACTTATTTCTATTTAATTTAAGTGGGTTTGTATTAATGTATGAGACATTGGTTTTCAATTTTACAAACAGCCATTTGACATGATGTTCAGTTAACAACCTTATCCTTTTCTTTTCTTTTTTTTTTGGGGGGGGGCGATCTTGTTCTTTTCCAAGCATTGGTTAATGTTGAAATTTGAAGCGGGTGGAAAATGACATTCAGAAGATGATTTCATTATAAATAAGGCATATCCTGAGACTTAAAATATCTTGAGTTTTTAGGTGTCAGCTAGATTTGTGATAAATTTTTGGCCGCTACTCCCCAATTTAAATTAAGAAGCTAAGATCTCATAGCAATTCTAGTAAAGATTAGGTAACTATTAAATCTTCCTAGTAACTTTACTGTATTCCCCCTCTAGACAGTTCCCAAAACTGTGAACATGTTAGTCTGTCACCAGCACAGCATAGTTGACTAGTCTGTATGAACAGCTGTTACAACATGTATTGCCACACTGGGATTTCACTCAGATATGGGCTTTTAAAATAGTTCTAAGATTGGAATTAAACCTCTAAACATTTCTGTACTCCTTATAGTACTTGCTTTTCTTCAAATGTTCTCAAGTTCAAAGTTTGTGTATTTTTGTGCAGAAATGCTAGTTATAGAAAAACTGATGGACATTTTAGGTTGTATATTTTGATAAGTGATAGGCTTTTTGAAGTTAGTTTATTAGGAATCTCCTTTAAAAAAAAAAGAAAAATCCTAAATGGTAACACATTTCTCATGTGTTCATTTGATGTTTTCTCGTGAATTGAAGTTATATACTTTTCAATAGAATGCTAGTATTCTATGACAAATATTTGTGTACTTCAATTTTAGTATATAAAACTAATAGTGGTTACATAGGAGTAAAAGACAGCAGCGCACTAGCCTTTATAAGTTGGCTTTATTTTAATCTGTTAGTCATATGTCATTTATAGGGAACTAGTAAGTCCTTTGAGATCTGTAAAACTGGAATGATGTTTTTACTTTTGTTTTCTTCAGGCAGGTCCAGAGCCAAAGGGAAAAAGCCTATGCACTCTGTGAGTTTAATGAACTTTCTAAAGAGCTGCTTCTCCAAGTCTACACATTCATCCAGACATGTACTTATTTTCTTGATAGAAGACTTCTATGAATAACACTTTCTAAATATGATCAAGAACCACTAAATCTATCCACTGTTCTCAAGGAGCTTTAAATTCCTAGTGGGCTATACAAGTTTGTTAGCAATTATCCTAAAAAAAAAAAGTGATGTTATTAAAATTACAATCTATTCATAAGTGCAATAATACAAAACTTAAAGAATGTGGTAATACATACAAACATTCCAAATGCTTCATTAACTGCTTACTACCAAAAGTCAAAAACAAAATCGTTGTGTTCAATAGAAAGAAAGAATTATTCAAATATGTTGAGTTGGTTATGTGGATTATAAATCTAACTTATTAGCACAGTGTTAATTGCCATACAGTTCAGGGGTAATAAGAGGCAAAGTCAGGCCAGCTATAGTTCTTTTGCAATAGTCAAGATAAATTCAAAGCAGACTGCCATCAATTTTCAATCCAATGTTCCACTGTTTAAGAATTTTCTCTGATTTTATAAAGGCAACTCCATAACCTGTACTGTTGACACATAGCAGCATTTCTCCAGCAGATATGATACAGAATAGTGTAGGGTTATTCCCCTCTATGTTCTCTATTTAAGCCAGCCCTACATGTGTTTATTAGACTAACTGTAGGGGTGGGAAGAACATCCAGGTGTATGCTAACGTTTGAAATTGTATTCTTAGTGAAAACAAATGCCCATGAAGTTGTAGCACATGACAGAAGTAGCTTGACTGAGAGTTTGGGGGGCGGGGCACGGATTACATTCAGGTATTGAGAGGTAGAGATTGAGGTGGGCATTTGAGTCTTGCCTTATAATTTCAAATCCAGTATTCTTACACACTGCAATATTTTCCATTTAGTGTAGAAGTCCTCTTGAAGATTGTACTCTATAGAAAGTGTAACAACTGAGTTATAGTCTTTTCCCTTAATTTTTACATGTATGAGCTCCATGAGTTTTTTTTTTTTTTTTTTTTTTTTTTTTTTCCTCTCCTGTTTCTGGCTTTTAGACAGTATCAGTGCACATGGTGTTACTGACGTCATTTAAGTTTTGTGAACTTATGGTTTTATTGCCAATGAATAAACAAAATGCCTACATGTGATAATCTGTATTATATTTCAAGATAAAAACATTTTATTTTTCAAGTTAATACTGAAGTCATGTTTAATATTTAGATCCTAGCTGTTAATCATGCTGATTAAGTATTTTAATTAATCTCTCTCTGTCTCTGTGGATCTCTGTCATTTACAGGGCCTCACACATATGTGTAAGTGTTCTAGCATTGCACCACATACTTCATACTTTTATGTTAACATTAATATTCTAGAGTTGTTTTGTGCTGTCACTAAATTAATTTTTAAAGTACATTAATGGAGAAGCAAATATAGATTTACAGCTGTGTTGTACCTTTATGCAGTCTTTACTTTTATAACATTGATAGTCTATATATTTTGTATATGGCAATAATTTATAAACATTTATAAAAAGTTGAGAGGTCCTGCTACATCTGCCATTGGTACTGTTCTAAGTCTGAAAATTCACCATCATTTGGGAAGCACTTGCACATTTTTCAATTGTAAATAGTAAATAATGAAATAAAATAATTGCATATTTCAGATGAAGTGAAACTCTTTGGTTTCAGAAAGTTTGAATATCTGGTCTTCAGATTTTTGTTTCAAGCAAGGAAATCTAGGCCTTCATAATAAACTTTTTAATCTCAGCTACTGTGTTTTATATCAGTAGGAGTTTGCTAATCAGAAAAAAAATGTTTTCAATATCACTTTATATTTAACAAATCCAAGTGCTAATGAATTCAAAATGTCTTTCCAATTCTGCCTGGCTTGGCTATGGTATTTTGGTTATAAACCAGGCTTGTTTAAAACTTGGCTTCCAACCCTGAGCCATTTTTTTTGTTGTTGTTTTTTTTTTTTTATTTTATTTTTGTTCTTTTGTACTACAGCAAGTTTAATAAAAATCAGTTCTCATTAATGAAGAGTGCTTTGATTATACAATGAAATAGTACTGCCTTATAAGCAAATGGTGTGACTTCAGTGATTAAAGCTCTTCCAAAAGAGTAGGTAGCAAATGAAAGAATTGTCTCTTAAAACGAGGCATAAGATGTCAGTTAAAAATCATGAGCAGTCACAATGCTAATATAAAAGTTGTTCAATATGACATTTGTTCATATATTTTACCCTCCTCTATGAGGGGCGCGGGTAATGAAGTGTACATTTGACTGTCGTTTGCCAGTTGGAAAGGCTCCAAAAACAAGGAGGCATTTGTGCATGTGCAGATGTTGGCAGGGATCCCTTTTCTCTTGTTGTCAAAGACCATTTTATTTTCACAAAGATATGCTTGTGTCTGTTCTACAATATGGCGCGCGAATAATACGCTGTATGGAGGTGGTTTTGTTTTCCTTTTTACGTGATAAAATAATGTAATTCCACATACTTATTAAACTTTTAGTGTTCCATTTTAATATCAGGATCTTTATACATTCACACTTATAAATAGGCAAGTCTGTTGTAGCCAGTTGTCTAACAAAAATGTCAAGGTCATGAGATATTTTAAATTGAGAGGAAAGTTGAAACAGTGTATAGTTTGTGAACAGTTTTTCACATGAGCAGCCTGTCTGTCACTTTTCTCAGTGCCCAGAAGACATAAAATGTTGTTAAAGACTAAAAAACACATTTACCTCTAGTTTCTAAGGACTAAGTAGCTGTTGTTTCTGCCCCCAAAGTGAATCCATTAATTTACTATATTTAAGATCCATGGTATCTTTTCATATAATTAGTATTTTGTTATAGAATACTTAAAAGTAAAGTTGAATATGCAAAGTATGATTGTTGTGTTTATTTAGACTTAGTGAGAATGTAGTTCTAAAGATGTTTCTCTTCTAGCATAAGGACTTTGAAGATTGTACCATTAAAAGCTGAGGCAAAATTAGCGTTGCTTTTGGGGTTTTTTTTTTGTTTTGTTTTTGTTTTTTTTTTAAGATGAAAGGCCACATGTCTGGCTCTTCAAGCGTATGTGGGTTATTTAGAGTTGACAATAGAAGTTGTATCTCTGGAGGGTTTTAAGGTTGAGCTTGCTTTCTTCCTCGTTTATGTCACTCCTTTACTGCTGGTTTAAGTTATCATTTCATAATTTTTTTTCCAGCTAAGAATAAGACTGACACAAACCTGGCCTTGTAACCTTATACATGAAAGTAATAATTAACTCTTAACCATCTTCTGTTTTTTTCCGGTATTCATCTTGGTTGCAGTGCATTTTAGTGGTAGAAAATATCTTTGATGGGGCCAAGGATGCTGCTTGTTTGTAAAGCCTGGCATGCACAGGGCCTTGAGTTGGATTCTCAGCACGGGATCATGGGCAGATCTAGGTGATAATTAAGTTAAAAATGACTTATTCATGGTTTTAAAGACATTACTTTTGATTTAGAACTAGAATCTTCCTAGTAGTTAAAAAGCCCATTAGAAAAGTTCACTAATGTGGGGGAAAAAAAGTAATTTTGAAGCTAGAAATAGGGAAAAAGGTTGAAATAAGACTTAACTCAAGTCCCTCGATGCTCATAATGGGGGCCATGTTGAGACCAGTGTATTCTTTCTCATGCCTGGATATTGTTAAACATCCAGTAATCCTTCCCAGCATTGTCTTGACTGCTTCTGGATTGGTTAGGGCCTCTAGAAGTGTATAAACTTTAGTGTACTTAACTAACACCATAGGAATTGTTCAGCGCCTGTTCTTCTAAAATAAAAGCCTGTAGCTAAACAAAGCCTCTGTAGTTATCCTTATTGCCTACAAAGCACAGTGCCTAACCAGGTGAATGTTTTCACGACTATCCCTTCAAAGGAAACCATTGATTGCTTGTTTGTATAGAAATCAAAAAGATAATAGAAAAGTATAAATGATTTTAGAATTGGTAACAAAGACAATGTCTCTTGCCGTATATTGATAAATTTGTTTCTGGGATATTGAAAAGTAGTACTTGTCACAGATTTTGAATACAGAGATTTTCCCATTCTTCCAGGTCTATGGTAATGGTCTGAGTGAGGAAGGAAGATGAAGTTTATACTGGTGAACTGTACCTAGTAGGAATCCCCACTTACAGCACCTGGGGAGAGACACCGCAGGCAACTTCGTCAGACTGTGTTATAATATTAAGATAATTCTTTTGTAGAGTTTTCCGTCTGATGAAGGCTGGCCATTTGCTAAATATCTTGGAGCTTGTGGAAGAATGGTAGCTGTAAATTATGTTGGAGAAGAACTGTGGAGCTATTTTAATGCACCATGGGAGAAAAGAGTTGACCTTGCTTGGCAGCTAATGGAGATCGCAGAGCAGCTTACCAACAATGACTTTGAATTTGCACTCTACCTCCTGGATGTCAGCTTTGACAACTTTGCGGTTGGTCCAAGAGATGGGAAGGTAATCATTGTGGATGCTGAAAATGTTTTAGTTGCCGACAAAAGATTAATTAGACAAAGTAAGTATATAATTTGTACATTTTCTATCTTTAAATGTTATATTTCTAAAAAAAATTGCAATCTGTTTAAGATGACAACCTCGTCTCTTTTTTTAAAAATTTTGTATGACCAGGATCAGCAATTAGAATGTTCTCTATATTTAGTAAAATATTTGTATTCAAATGAATACAACCCATTCCTTGTGTACGTGCATGCATATCTGTTGCCATACTGTGTTCTGTAGTGTAGGCCACCGCTTGGTAAACTGGGTCACAGCATCAGAAGGGGTTACATAACCAAATATGGGGGTTGTGGGAAAATTTGGTAATAGTCAAAGAATTCTAAATTGTGCAACTAACAAAAATTAATTCAAAATCAAGTAAATAATGAATCTGAGGTAGTTATGCCAGCGATTGCTTGTGTTGTATCTTGTAACGTCACTACAGCCTAGATTTCAAACTCTGTGGTGTGCGAAGCACAGAGCTCACGGTCACCCCATACATCGTCAGTCACTGCTGCCTGGATCACTTTGACACAGATTGGGAACTGCTGTGTCTCATGAATTGCAAACAATTTTATATAAGCTGTAGAAATGTTGGGCCATAGAAAACTTTATATTTTCTTACAATCATTTCTTGACATGTGAATATCAAATAAGTGGTTTTTTATATTGTATTATGTTAGAATATTTGATATTAAAAATTACTATTTTAGTTGCTGGCATAAGTTTTCAGTTAAAAAAAATGAATTTTTGTTTGGGCTTAGGACAGAATGACTAGTAATTTCTGAAATGGCTCCAAAGATAATTCTGCCAATTTCTGGTAGGTACCTATACACAGTAGCATTCTCAGCATTGACTATTTCAAATTTAAAATATTCAGCTCTAAAAACGATGAGATGCTCTTTGTCTTGCAATATTAGGTACTCAACTGAGAGTTAATTCTTGCATAAAATTAAATACACATTCATCTCCTTGGTATCTGTTTTTCCTTTCTTTAATAAATGATGCAACTATATATCAAATGATTGCTTTAAAATAGTTTTATGGTTTCTTGTCAAATATTTAATTTATATTCCCATTACATTCAGAGTTGTAGAAGTCTTTCTTGAGCGGAAGGAGGCTATGTATGGAAAAAGTTGAGACGCTCTTGTTTAACTTAATGCAAAAGGAAATTCATGCTGTTATAGGTCATCAAATTGTCCTTCCTCTTGTGGAGGGTTCATTTCTCTGCAGGGTCTTTAAGGGGGTGTTCTGTTCTCTCTTGGGGTCCCCATTGTGGTGCTTTTATCTTATTTTAACTTGGGCGATTTCTAGCACTGCAGATCTGATTTCATAGTTTAACAGTAATGATTATATCTTCATCCAGACTTTGCTGTCTATTTATTTGTGAGCTCTCTGCATGACTGGTAGATAGGCAAAGTGTGGGAAATGTTTTGAAATTCAAATACTATAGGAACTTCAAAGTGTCATGGATAAATAAGCTGTGTTCTAGAAGTAACTTGGCTAGAAAAATAAATGTTAGGGAAACCAAGCTCTCACCCAAATCTCAACACTAAAGCAGGTAGCACAGGAGCATCACAAGTTTTAAGCCAGTTTAGGGTACATATTGAGTTAGAGGACAGCCTGGGCTATATTTAAGCCAGTTTAGGGT
>NW_022196906.1:88086193-88096342 GCF_008632895.1 Mastomys coucha | reverse complement strand
AGGACAGCCTGGGCTATATTTAAGCCAGTTTAGGGTACATATTGAGTTAGAGGACAGCCTGGGCTATACAGTAAGACCTTTTCTTTACCAAAGAAACCCAAAAATTGTTGCTCCTTGGTGAGATTCTTACTTTCTTAGCTTATCTCACCCCTGGACCTAAGGGATAAGAACAATTTTAGGTTACCTTCAAGCATTTCCAAGTTGCAGTGCCTGGTCCGTGTGGCTGACACGGCAGCTGTATAGTCACTGCATTTTCTATGAACATTATGGTCCTGCTTATTTTTTCTTAACACCATGTTCAGATCCTGTGCTCACCAAGCACTTTTCTGATTTCTTGAGTTGTCGGGGAGCCTCCCACAGGGAGGGCACTACTTGAGGTTCTGCTCCCCTCTTCCTTTCTGTATATTTGTGGCTATTTTAGGATTGTATTTAGTTGCAACATGCTTTCTCATAGCTAATGCCAACAATTTTCTCTTGCTTAAATAGTTCTGATGACCTCTCATTGTTCTGGTAGAATCCAGATTTCTTACAGGGTACAGTATGTGCGACTTGGTCTTATTCTGCTTTATTTTCAGTATCTGTCCATCCATTATCCTTGATGCCTCAGGAATAATGGTCTTTTGTTTTCCTGGATGAATCTTTTCCTTCTGGGCTTTCCTGAGCGCATTGTTTCTGCATAAGGGATCTCGTCTGTTTTGTGCACACAGCTACTTGCTCTTCAAGCCTTGACTCCACCAAGCACATGAGTGATTTTTGTGTTCTCAATATGGGTGTTAGTCTTCCGAATTTAAACTTAGGACTTCAGATCTAATTCTGCTCACATATATGACAGGCCCACCTGAATATCTTGCAGCTATTTTGTATTATACGATATTCACTCCATTATTTTAATCTTTCCTGCCTTGCCATCCAGTTAGAACCTTAAACTTTGCTTTTGTTTTGAATGTTTCTTTGATTTGACCTTTCTTTCTAGACCTTATTTAGTTGCTGAGGTAACTTTTAAAAGTTCTATTTATTTGTGTGTCTGTGGGTATATGGATATGGGTATTCTGTGGTGTATGTGTGAAGCCAGAGGGTAATTTAGGAGAATCTTGTGTCACCTTCCGTCATGTGGGTCATCAGGCTCAGCTTTATCTGCCAAGCCATCTCACAGGCCTACTATGATCATCCTAGCCTTCCTGGCTTTAACCCAAAGTTACCTTTCTGAGCAGTAAATGCTCATGCAAGTTACAGCCTGCCTTCTTGTTGTTATGTTTTGTTGGTTCTTTTTGTTTGTATTTTTAAGCCTCACTTGTATCTACTTCTTGGTAGGTGTCTCATGCTCTAGCTACAGTGCTGTGTGTACCAGTGTCCCTGTGTGCATCCCTTTGTGGATACTGTCTTATGGACAATAACTCTGCTTTCTCTTATTTCCTGACTTGCTGTCTTTTAAGATCTAAAATAAGGCCTTCTGTGGCCGCCTGCCACTCCAGGCAGAAGTCGAGATCTCTCCAGTCCTGTAGCATTAGGTAATGTTTTGGGATCCTCTCTGTGTTAGAGGAAATCCTAGATGGACCTGAAAAATTGGGCTTCGTTTGATCCTTTTACCTGAGATCCCAATAAATGATGTTTTTATGAATTAGTGTATTGAAACACTTAAGTTTTACCATGTATATTTTATACATAAGAGTAGAGAGCAAAGGTCGTTGCTTAACAGGATGCTCTATTCGAGAACCTTAGGAAAGGTGTTTTACAAATAAACGTTTCTGGTTTTTCCTTCACAGATAAGCCCGAGAATTGGGACGTATGGTATGAGAGCAAGTTCGACGACTGTGACAAGGAAGCTTGCTTATCATTTTCAAAAGAAATCCTCTGTGCTCGTGTCACTGTGGACCACAATTACTATGCTGTTTGTCAAAACCTCTTATCTAGACATGCCACTTGGCGTGGCACTTCTGGAGGACTCCTTCATGATCCACCAAGTGAAATTGCCAAAGATGGCCGACTAGAGGCCTTGCTGGATGAGTGCACCAACCCCAAGAAGCGCTATGGCCGGTTCCAGGCTGCGAAAGAACTGCGTGGCTATCTAGCACAGTTAAGTCACAATGTGAGGTAGTTGGCAGTGATCTTTTCCTTTTCTTTGCTGAAATAGCATTGGCAAAACTAAACCACCAAAAAACTGCCTAGAATAAACAAAGTGTGGAAGTATGGCATCGGAGGATGATGAACTTTTTCTGATAGACCTTACCTTAACACTCATCAAAATAAGACATTACTGTACATCAACGTTCTCATGATGCTTCTGCAAGTCTGTTCTTCACTTTGGAGATTGAGATACCATTGACTGCTTTTCCCTGTCCCATACCCGAGTGGATGATATTGTTAAGCTATTGGAAAGGAGTCTGATAGTTACATGGCTTGTGTATCAAAGGGTACTTGGTACTTAGTTTGCGTTTCTATCATGATTTTGTGAATCTCTTGCATTTACTTTGAATGTCAAGTTAGATTGGCCTGTTTTATAGGCCATATTTTCCTTCTGATGTGTAAAATCATTTTCCATTTTTTAAAAGTTTTACACACCCAGGTTACTATAGGTGTTCATTTAAATTTTAATATAAGTAGATTTCATTCAGTGCTATGCCGTACATACTTAACTGTTAGGGCAGGACTCCCAGGTTTACTGTTTTTACGGAGATCTTAGTATTTCATCATGTAAATAATTTACCTCTCCCCAACCTTCTGTGCTTTACCATTGCATGATAACATCATTTCAGGTTATTTAAGAGTTAAATCCCTCAGTGCCAGTAATTATAAGTATACACTGAACATTATGTTCAGCATATGCTACAAAACGTCACTGCATCCTTTGCTAAAAGGCTTCAAGAATAATACACTAGCAGTCTATACTTCAATAACTCTGAAGAAACAATAAAAGTCAATGTTTCTAAATGCTAACTAGTCCAAGATAGTAATGCATATGCCAAAGAAATATTAGACACATTCCTATGTTTAGAACTCAAATTAGAATTGGTCACCTTCTTATCCCACTTCAGTATTTTAGCTGTCACTCTTAAATTAAGATCTACCTGTCCTCTTAATGCTGACAGTTGAGCTACTGCTTATAAAAAATGTATATCATAAAGACCTTCTACCTTTTACTCATTGGTAGTTTCTCCAAAATGAACATGTTAATCATTGTTGGAATTCAATTAGGCATCAGAACCTTTTACTTACTGATACACTAATAATTTTTACTGTAAAGCTTGTCTGCACATTGTGATCTTCTTTACCCAATTGCTAAATATGAGAACATC
This sequence comes from Mastomys coucha, assembly GCF_008632895.1. Lineage (NCBI taxonomy): Eukaryota > Metazoa > Chordata > Mammalia > Rodentia > Muridae > Mastomys > Mastomys coucha. Next base: position 88,093,049 of record NW_022196906.1, on the reverse strand, counting down.
AAATTTAAATATGTGAGTAGAAAAATAACAAATAATGTGTAAAATTTTTGTCTATTTAAAAACTGTTCTTTGTAAAAGTTGGCTCTCACTAGCACAGGTAATATTTTTCTGTTTGAAGTTATTTCTTTCGTTTGCAGTAAAGTTTGGGGGAGTGGATTCTGGACTGACTTACTGAAATCAGAAAGTGATTAAAATGTGCACAACCAAAGCCAAGTTTGTCCTTCTCATTCATTTAGCAACTATTTATTGATCCTCAAGCCCATGCCAGGTGCATCTGTAGCTGCTATATACCATCTGAACATGACATGGTCAAATTACTTTAGCATATATTTTAGCATAGGTACTTCTTAAGTCGAAATGCCATTATTTACGATGACACTTTTCATGTTATTTGATTATTGTGATGGAAATTCTCTTTGTCCCATCTTAAACTAGTTTGTTAATCCAAAGTGGGGGAAGACAGCAATAAAGTTAATCCAAGTTTAAAACTGGGAAGTCATAGGGTAAGGGATCTCTTATAAAACAGGTTGCATTGTGTTTCTTCTTATACATCAGTCAGTTGCATAGCTCTCAATGAAACATTGAAGATCTTGCTAAGCTAACTTTTTACAAATTTTAAAAACACTTTGAAGGGAGGAGGAAAAATCCTCTGATTCTTTTGCGTCCTTAGAGCTGCACTAAAGTATAGAATTTCAAAACAGAACACCATTGTATTTTCCACCTATTCATAACATGGAGGCTGGAGCTCATGGGACAGCGTCTGTGGTTCCACAAACATCAGCATATTTTTGGTGAGTGACTGAGGTTGTGATTATAGAGCAAGAAGAAGCGCTCCAGGCGGTGATGGCTACTTCAGGTATAACTACCATTAGAGATGATGTGGAATTTCTTTTATCTTTGGAGAAGTTTGAGAAGATAGTAAAAGAATTAGGAATTTAAAATTACAGGGAAAAATATGTATGTGAAAAGCAATAAATATTTTGTTCTCTTTGCTATCAAGATGTTCACACTCAGATATTTATTATACAGCAGCAATTTATATTTTTAATCATTGCCCATTAATAGACGCAGTAAAATATTTTTGAATCAAACATTTGGGGTTTGTATGTGCATTTAAATTGTCTTTTGTACTGTATGTTATGGTTTAATTTGAATATTTTATCAGAACTGTCTCCCTGTGCCTTTATAATATAAAGTTGTTTCTGCAACTTTTAATGATCTTAATAAAGAATACTTTAAGAACCACACTTTGCCTACTCTGTCTTCAACTATGCAAGTTTTTCTTGAGCCAAAAAACAAACAAACAAAAAAATAGTTCTTTCACTTTTGTTACAGTTTTTGGAAGTTGTCTCAGTTGGATGTAAGCTGAGTTTAAGGTATTTGTTTTGTTTTTCTGTGATAGTGCCTTTTAAAATTTATTACTAAGAACTGGGGAAAAGAGCATAGAAAATTTCAGCTGTCCATTAGAGAATTCTATGATTTTCATAGCTATTGCAGTAACTTCCAGAGTTACCAGGCATGTTTCAGCTTCCTCAGTATCTGCTTTCCTCAGCTTGCTTTAGGACGTTAACTGTGTCATTTGATTCAGGAGCACACATTAAGTGTGTTCTCTTCCAACAAAACTACAATGTAACCAATCAAAAATGAGTAGTAACGGCCAAAGCAGAAAGGTTTTCATAAACCCTCCAACTTCAAGAATTCTGAACTAACTAGGTGGAGCAACTTCCCAACCAAGCAGGATGGTAACCAGAGTGGAGTGAGACATGTAAATCTCTGAATTCAAGTGACACTGAAAACAATAGCCCAAACCAGCACATCATTTATGCCACCTTTGAGAGGGTGTTAAAGACTCACTGGGAACACTGGTAGATAGCGTAAAGTGAAGCACCCTGCTTTTTATCTCTGGAAAACTCAAATAATACCAGGAAAAATTTCACAGAACACTTAGAATTTTAATTAATAAATACAGGAGTCTTAGCACAAAGTTGCAATTCCTGATGCAGTACCTACCAGTTTTAACTAGTGGTCACACTGAAGCTATTCATTAAAAAGCTGAAGGGGGGGGCGGGGCATGTTCATGGATCAGGATGGCAACTGGAGCTGCAGTCCAGGCTCAAGATGACAGATCTGGTCATCTGGACTAGAAGGAAGTACCCAGTACTCATTACCACATACAAAATGTCTTACCACAAACCAACCAGTAATATGGCCACACCCATAATCTATTAGTGGAAAGTACACAAAAGAGAGGAAACTTCATTTTTTTTTAATTCCCCATTCGCTTTCTCCCTCTTGCTCTGGCCCTGTTCACCTAGGCCCAGTTCGCTCTAGCCCACGTTTCTGATTACAGATGGTTTTGAGCCACCATGTGGTTACTGGGATTTGAACTCATGACCTCTGGAAGAGCAGTGGGTGCTCTTAACTGCTGAGCCATCTCTCCAAGCATTGCATTAGCTATAGTCAAAATTCAGATTCCGTGTTTCATACATAGTTTTCTCCCATAAGGTGCAGGGAAAAGCAACAGCATCAGAAGAAATTTAGGTGAAAGAAACATCTCTGCAGATTGGGAAATTGGAAATTCGAACAAATGGATGACCTGAGTAACCTCATCAACTTTACTTTCCCACCTGAACACATCGAAGAGCCCAAAAATACCCATTATGGTAATTTATGCTCAGCAAGCTATAAATTACTAATATATAGTGTTAAAAATGTCAGCCCACGATTTAAACAAGAATATTTTCCTTTTATAAGGTTACTTACCTAGGTTACAAAAATAGGTAGTGGAAGAGCTGGACCCAATTTTATGGCTGACCTCTAAATGACTATCCTGAACATTTTTTTTTTTTTTTTGCTCCTATTTTTCCATACTCTAACTTTTAAGAAGCATGTAGCTGAATGCAAAATCATTATAAAAGGACAAATTCTGTGCATTTTTCCAATGATAAATTTGGGGAAGGGAACATTCATTAGGACAAGTAGAGGGAAAAGGATCCCTTCAGACAAGGCAACAAAGACTCCGGGGAAAGGTGAAGGGAGAAGACCGAAGAGAGCTGTCCGTTCTGAAAGAGTGGCTAGGGCTTGGTTCCCTTTGGCCTCCAAACTTGGGGCTTCTCAGATTTCTAGGTAGGTGGTATGTGCTCAAGTGTTTATTTATCTGAAGTCTATCTCTAAAATTATTTTCTTTTCATATGTTGCAACTATAGGCCATATCTTGACAACAGTCTAAAGAGAATAGACTTAAGAAAGTCTGCTGTTTAGGGAACACATTGCCAAGTCTACGTAGTCAATCAGTCTTGAGTTTGTGTTATTTTAGCTCTTTGTGCATTTTAGGATTGAAAAAAGGAACCAAACCAGTGGCAACTGCAGTGTCACTAAGGATTGAGCTAATTTTGTATCCAAGAGCCCGGTTACTAGGTGTAGTCTCTTATAACATGCCTTAGCCCATATTTTTAAGGCCCTTTTCCCATATTTTTAAATTGCATTTTATGTTTTTTTATGAGTGTTTTTGCTTACATGTGTGTATGGGTACCACATGCATTCCTGAAAGGAGGGTTAGATTCTCTGGAACTGTGAGCTGCTAGGAACTGAACCTGGGCCCTCTGCAGAGCAACAAGTACTCTTAGCTACAAGCCGTTATTCCAGCTCCATCCATGTATTGTTAGGTTATTGTAACTAGGTGACTATACTCAGAGTCCTGTGGATTTGGGTTCTCCTTTCATTTTGGAAGAATAAGAGTGGATAGGGAGTGAAGAAGAATGAAGACATCTGCCTACAATAGTTTATTTCCTGAGATTTGTTCTGTAATGTGTGTTTCCCGTTGTCTCAGTACCACTCCTTGAAGGATACCTTTTAAAATTTTAAACAGTGCTTATATTTTTCCAGTAATACAGCGGATTTGGGTTTCTTTGATTTCCCCATTATTAACTAGGAAACATTATGGTCCTTGTATGAAAAGATACCTTTTTTCAGGTATTTTCAAATATTTTGAGAAATAGAATAAAATAAGGATCAGAAGTTTTGTCTTAGGAAATGAGAGACATCAATGCTATCTTTTTTTGTTTTGGTTTTGTTTGTTTGTTTGTTCGTTTGTTTGTTTTGAGACAGGGTTTCTCTGTGTAGCCCTGGCTGTCTTGGAACTCACTCTGTAGACCAGGCTGGCCTTGAACTCAGAAATCCGCCTGCCTCTGCCTCCCAAGTGCTGGGATTAAAGGTGTGCACCACCACTGCCCGGCCATCAATGCTATCTTAGTGAGATGGGTTTTTACCTTTTTTGTGGGTTTTGCGGGTAGTTTTTTACCTTTCTTTAGCACTAATAGTGTTCATTAAAAAAGACATGGTGAAACCAAAGAGTACACATGGTTGGACTCATGGCTCCCGTAGCATATGTAGCAGAGGATGGCCAAGTAGGTCAGCAATGAGAGGAGAGGCCCTTGGCCCTGTGAAGGTTCTATGCCCAAGTATAGGGGAATACCAGGGCCAGGAAGCAGGAGGGGGTGGGGTGGTAAGCATGGGGAAGGGGGAGCGAACAGGGGATTGTTTTAGTTTTTGTTTATTTTATTTTATTTTATTTTATTTTATTTTTGGAGGGGAACCTGGGAAAGGAGATATTGTAAATAAAGAAAACATCTTTAAAAAAAAAAAAACATGGTGATCAGGACAGGGGAGAGAGTTCTGTTGGTAAAGAAGTTGCCACACAAGCATCAGGACCTAAGCTTGATCCCATGTGACAAAAAGCCAGGCATGATGGCAGGTACGTGTAATAATCCCAGGGTTGAGGAGGTACAGGCAGGTAGATTCCTGGAGGCTCCGTGGACTGCGAGCCTAGCGTATGGGCAAATTCCAGATCAGTGAGAGACCCTCTCTAAAAAAGAAAATAGAGCGACATAGATAGAAATGACAGCCAAGATCAGCCTTGTGGCCTCCACACACATCTCCCCCCCCACACACACACAAATCTTTTCCTGTTGTTAAAACTATAAATAGAAATCGCAAGCACTTGATAGCCATTTGCTCCCAAGGGAAAGCTAGTTCTCTGCCATTGAAGAAAAGACAACTTTTAAAGGTGATATCCCTTTGAAATCTTGTTCTGTTTTTTTTTTTTCTCTTGTCCAATTGTGACTTGTAGATAAATTATATTGGATGTCTTTCTGTGAGATAAGTAGCCACACTTTAAAGATGACAAATGCCTGCTTTGACTCATTATGAGATTCTTGGACAGGATCAAGAAATGTATGGAAAAAAACACCTTGGAAGTTGAAAAAGTGCTACACATATGTTGTAGTAACAAATAAGCGGTGTTTTTCCCAAAGAGAAAAACAAGGAACTTCATTCAGGATTAAGTAATTGGCTTCTTGCTCATTGGTGGCACTCGGCCATCAATGACTCCTACCTCCTGGTGACTTAAGACCATAAACTAGCATTAGCTAAGGAGAAGCATTCAGCGGATTACTTTTACAATTCGTCCTGTGATTTTGATGAAATCACAGCAAGAGGATTCTAAGTTTGCAGCTCCTTGTACTACATGGATGTTTACAATCAGCTAAGGAAAGACAATAATTTGGAAGAGAAACTATTTGAAGAGTAGGTAGTATGGCTAAACTCTCACTGGACTAACTCACATTTTTTGATTGAAATATCAAAAGCAATGGAAAGCATGTGCTACAATGACATGTCTGTGACTACTACCTGAGGATTCATTTAGGGTCATCTTTATATGAAGGAATAGCCTAATAAGTTAATATGACAATATCTATTAATGTTAGGATACTTAATGCTTAGAAGGGTATTTGGCACATGTGGTGGTGCACACCTGTAATCCAGCACTCACAAGACCAAGAAAGGGAATCACTAGTTTGAGGCTAACCTGTGATGTTATATAGTAAAACCCTACATTTAAAAAAAATGTATAAATATTATATGAAACTGGTAACTATAATTTTTCCCACTGATTGATTGATTGATTGATTGATTGATTGATTCACTTTGCATCCTGATTGCAGGTCTCCTCTTCTCCCAGTTCCCTGTGACACACACAAACCTTTCCCCCATTCTCTCTTCTGCTTCTCCTATGAGAAAGGGGAGTCTCCCCACCCTTCGCTGGGACCCAACCCACTCTGGCACATTAAAAGTCACTGCAGGACTTGGCACACATTCTTCCACTGAGGCCAGACAAGGCAGCCCAGTTACTTACGGAAACAGAATTCACAGGCAGGCAACAGAACCAAGGACAACCTCTGCTCCTGTTGTTGGGGGACTGCATCTGCTACCTAGGTGCACCGGGTCTAGGCCCAGCCCCATGTATGCTCTTTGGTTGGTGGTTCAGTTTCTAGGAGCCCCCAAGGGTCTAGGTTGGTTGACTCTGTTGGTCTTCCTGTGAAGTTCCTATCCCTTCAAGGTCCTTTAATCCTTACCCAAAACTTTTTCACAAGATTCCCTGAGCTCTTGTCTAGTGTTTGGCTGTGGGTCTCTGTACCTATTTTGGTCAGCTGCTGGGTGGAGCTTCTCAGAGAACAGCTATGCTAGGATCCTGTCTGCAGGCATACCAGAGTATCATTAATAGTGTCAGGGATTGGTTCTTGCCCATGGAGTGATAATCTAAGTATTAGGGGTTTCTAAAAGAAACTGGGTAATTATATGACTAAATTTGCAAATTCATCGAAGTCAGATAGGACTACCCTATTTCCACACTCCTCTCTGAGAGAAACAAAGCAAGTGCAGAGGATAAAGAATGAGGTTGAGTTCTCTGGTTGAGGCAGAATATTATATAGTCTTAGGTGAAGATGTAGAGACGTGAAGGAGGTGCTGACCGGTGAGGAGAAACACTTAGGTGATTCTAGAGAGACAGGTGCCTCTT
>NW_022196906.1:88061212-88086160 GCF_008632895.1 Mastomys coucha | reverse complement strand
TTTTTTTTTTTTTTTTTTCAACATTTTCTACGAATTTCATATTATGCCCCCTGGTCACATTCACTTCCCAGTCCTTCCATATCTGCCCCTCTTCTTGTGCCTCCCCAAAGTAAAATATTATTATTATTATTAGTATTAGTATTAGTAGTAGTAGTAGTAGTAGTGGTGGTGGTGGTGGTGGTGGTGGTGGTGGTGGTGGTGGTGGTGGTGGTGGTAGTAAACAAGTCCAATTTGTATCATCTATACACTCACTGGAGCATGGTCCAATTCTCAGTGGCCTGCCCCTTAACTAGAACTGATTTCCTCCCCTTTCTGCCCTTCCATCAGAAGCCATCCATTCTGGAGAGCTACTCTTCAGCCTTCCCATTACACTTTTTAATGTGTCCTATGCTACACAAACTACTGTAGCCACACAGGTGGGAGTCAGGCCATGGGCCATAGTAAAACTCTATTCTAACCCATTACAAACTATTTTTGCTAAAAATAAACCATGTTTTCTTTAGCCATCTGTCTAGCTTATCACATCCAACATCTCATCATTAAATACAATGCTTGAAATAACCTTCCACAAACAACCCATCCATGCATGAGTACCACTGTAATTGTGGGATTGCCGATTCAGAGGTCCTTGAACAGAGACACTCTCATTGGTTCTTCAAGTTGGCTTCCAAACTGTACTCTGGAGAGCTTCATTGCACTTAAACTCCCCCAAAAATAGTATACAAAAAGGGGGTTCTTACTCTCCAAAACTAGATTTTCATTTACTGACTTACCTTTAATTTTTACTGATATTAATGCATTAAAAAAACCTCTTCTCCATGCTTTTATTTGCAACTTATTAGTAAATAGTTGGTGAGACCCAAGAAAACTGATACTACTTTACCTTCCTGTGGGATTTAGAATAAGAGGGAGAGATGCAAGAACTAAGAGGGGGACAAAGGGGGATGCATGCCTTCCATGCTACTGACAAAGAGGTGGGGATGAGGGCTTTCCTGATGCTACAAGTTAGCATCAACTTTCACTTATCACAGGTTGGGTTGGAAAACCAGGGCTGAGCCACGCAGACAGCTATGTCATGAGACAGACACTTTCCGAAAGGAGAGAGAAAGTGGAAGAACCACACTGTTGTTTCCCCTGTAGTCACCAGTGAGTCACTGGCAAAGAGGGCAGGAGGGAAGGTAGGAATGCTACTCCCTTTCTACTACATGCTGGAGAACTAGAAGTCATGTCTTCCCCTCGCACTGGCTCCAGTCGTAGGTTCCTCACTTTCTAGGAAGCTCAATAGCCATTTAGTATTTTTTGCATCTGAATTATCTGCTTTGTTTCTGTCGCCTGTACTAAATGCAGACACAATACATTGTTAAAACTTATAATGGTGATGTTTTGTGTATTTTGAGATAGTCTTGTTTGGGCTTTTGTTCATACACCAAGAAGAAGTCATAAGAAAGCTAGACTAGCTACAGTGTGTGCAAAGCATTCTGTGTCCGTGCTCGCCAGCATTCTCCCTCGGCAGTCTTCTAGTATGTGTCCTTCCACACTGGATCATTCCAGGCCACCAAGAAGAGAAACTGCAGTTCCCCAAAGTGCCCCAGCCCTGTCTTTACACTGTTTTCTAGTCCATACTTGAGTGAGAATTTGGTTTCTTTAAAAAACACAGAAACATCATAAGAATATGTTCCTATTTTAATCTCAGGCTGGGGTCTGGGGCTGCTTCAGACTGTCCATAGCAGCTGACTATGATTTGCCTCATGCTTTAGCAGAGGCATGGTTTTGCCAGCTGCAGATATTTTCTGCGATTGTGTAACGTTTGGAATTCTGGAGACCTTTTAGAGGATATACAGATGCTAGGACCCTGAAAAGGTGTGGGTTGTTGGTTGCTGATGGTGACTGTTGGTCATGGTTTGTTAAATAGTCAGCAACAAGAAGAAATTAGATATCCTGACTGTGAAGATCTAACTTACTGCAAGGAACTCGGTGCCCCTAATTAACAGGAAGTAGTCTAACAATATCATCGCCAGCTCATTTCTGAGCCCTGACATTGTTCAGGTATCTCTTTTCTTTCCTCTCCATACTCTTTTCTTAACTATCTAGTGTTAGGGAGTTGAAAGGGTGGAAGGAAAAGGGAAGACCCCACCAAATAGCAAAAGACAGCGGCAGCACACCATCATTTTGTAAGTCTTGGCACTTCCTCAGTCATATCAGCAGACACACTGGTTTCATCGCAGGCTTTCAGACAAGAGCCTATGAACTAGGATCTGTATTTTTCTTCAGTTGGTTCTTGGTAGTTGTTGGTGTGTGCGTTTGTTTGTTTGTTTTGTCTCAGAGTGTCCTAATGTAACCTGGCTATCCTGGAAATTGCTACATAGACCAGGCTGGCCCTGCAATCAGAGATCCATCTACCTTCTGAATGTTCAGATTAACGAATAGCTTTTTGATTGATGTGTTTAGAAGATTATACTATATCCAGTAACTACAGGAATAACAGATTTGATCATGTACTGCCAACAGTGCCACTCCACGGCTACTGCCTAGCCCACAGCCAGTGCTAGACACTGACCTGCAAAACGAACCCTGATTTTAGATACCTAGAAATATTGGTTACAGTTGATAAACTGTGTGTGTGTGGGGGGGGAGGGGTTCACTCTGGTGTGATATGTTTTTCTAATATTTTGGAAAATACACAAAACAAAATGAACAATTTCCACCAGTTAAAATTTTGTCACAGTAGCACTGATTATATTTGCAGTGTTGTGTGCAGCCACCAGCACTGTTTTCAAAGTTTTTCATCATCTCAAACAAGTTTTCAGTTTACTAAGAAATAACTGTTCATTTCCATTTTACTCAGGTGCTGGCAATTTTCAAGTGTGAAGTGGCCTGCTGTATGTAGTTTATTGTGGCCCACAGGACAGTGTTTGTCCTTTGTATCTGGTGCCTTTCACTTAGCATGCTATTTTCACATGTTACCGTGTTGTCTTGTGCATCAATATTTCCTTATTTTGGCTCGCACCCCAGTGTACACGTAGATCATATGCATTCATCCATTAATCCATTGGTATATGCTTGGGTTGTTTTCAACTTTTATAAGTAATTCCGCAATGGATGCTGTCGTAAATTTAGGTATCAGTTGGAGTCCCTGCTTTTAATTCTTTGGCATTTATGTCCAGGACTAACATTGTTAGTTCCTATAATTCAATGTTTGACTTTTTGAAGCACCATTAAACCATTAAACTGCTGTGCATCTTTCAACACATCTGGCTGGTGCCCCAGGGGAGTGTACACAGTTGTCTATTCTTGTTCCAGAACCAGGAAGGGGATGGCAGTGATTCCAAGTGAACTGGGCATTGCCCTTCTAGAGCCGTGTCCACCTAGGTTTAAATCGCAGAAGTAAAAAAAGCTGCCTGGGTTCTTTGGTTGCGTTGCTAGTAACAAAGAGATTACTGTAAATGAATTTAAAGAGTCAGCCCAAGCTTAGGGATGCTGAATGTCATCCTTGTAAGGTTTGGGATAGGACATAGAAACAGCTTAACAGTACTGTAGAGGGAAAGGAGAAGAGAGTGAGGAACTGCAGGTATCACTTGCTGCTTGGAAAGGGAAGGTGCTGGGACGAGGGGACAGAAGACAGGAGCGACTAATTTTGTTCTTCTAACATAATTTTCAATAGCATCGCTCCCCATGTGCACACTTGAAGTGATAGGCATTGTGCCAAATACTGCATAGCTACTCTTTAAAGCAGGCTGATGTGTTATTGACTTGCCCAAGGCTGCAGAACTGGGGAGATGCCAAGATGGTATCTGAGTCCAGCCTCTGGCACTTTGTGTCCATACATGTATCCTCATACATTCCAGCCCTATTCACATGCCATACCAGCCCTACAAGTTCTATAAGTAACTATCCTCCTCCTCCTCCTCCTCCTCCTCCTCATCTTCCTCCTCCTCCTCATCCTCATCCTCATCCTCATCCCCCTCTTCCTCCTCCTCCTTCTCCTCCTCCTTTAAATCTCCATTCTTCTCTGTCCACAATAGTGACTGTTAACTATTCTACATCGAGGTTGCAGCCTTATAGTTTCCAGTCCAGTTCACAAGGCAGAAAGCTTCATTCCCAAATTCCAAGTCTATCTAAGTCTATCTGTCTGTCTGTCTGTCCATCCGTCCGTCCATCCATCCATCCATCCATCCATCCATCTAATTATCTATCTATCTATCTATCTATCTATCTATCTATCTATCTATCTATCTATCTAGATCATATAGACATACAGATTCTACAGATTTGTGAGTTTCACTGTGGCACTTCATAAACACACACACACACACACACACACACACACACACACACACACACACCAATCTTTGATCATTCCCAAGCTGTTAACTTAGTTTCTTCTGCAGTTCGAATTACTTTTCTTTCTCCCAACACTCTCTGCCCGGTTTCTGTGTATATCACTGAATGATTTGTGTCTACTGAGCTTGGACTGGGCCCTCCTCGGAATAGCACTAGTCTCTGCTCATACAGAGACCTGTTTTCACAGGAAAGGGAAAAAAACGGCCCCCTCCTGATGATACCTTTTTAAAATATGCCTGCCAATGCCCTGCTTGGACTGTTTTACTTTAAAATTATGTTTCTAGTTTTTTTTCTCATTTCAGAGCAGTTGTTTCTCCTAAATTCCACCCCAAGGGATCTCCTGCCTCTGGGGTTCCTGCTTCCATTCCGGTCCACCGCTTCTGTTCTTTCCCTTGCTTCTCTGAGAGTTCCTTTCTCTTGCTCAGTGCAGACACTCTCTACTTACTGTTGACAGATTGATTTTAACTGTGCCATTCTTTGATCCACAGCTTGCTCATATTTTCTCCTCAGGAACCTGCACTTACTTCCTTGTACCCTAAATTACCCCCTGTTTTCCATCCGTGGTCAGGAGTACCCACGGAGAAAAGAGGTGCAGAGGTGAGTGGGTTAAGTATGGGGGCTCTGGGTGGCAAGGAAATACCTCAGCATGATGCTGTCTTAGTCCGTGTTGTTCATTTAAAAAGTACCAAGGGCCCAACCATGGCGTGCTTCCTTCGTAAGTCTACCTTCCAGGAGGACCAAAGGGAGGAAATAAGGAGTGGCAGGGAGTGAGTAAGATCATAGTACACTTAGGTACATATACACAAAATGATGAGACCTATAATTTTATAGGATTTATATATGCTTGTTTTAAAAAAATTTAAAATAAACCTGCTCCTGTGGTAGAACTGATCCCAGACCAAAGAGACCAGCAATAACTAGCCTAGTCTTGAGGGATGGGCACTAACTTTGAGACTAGGTCTTTATGACCTCTGATCTCTCTGCTTCCAACTGCCTCCACCTGCTCAGAGTTTCTGCCTCCTGTCTGCATTGTTATACCACGCTTCCAGCCTTTCAAGAACAAACCACACTCAGACTCCTACTTAGCATTATAATGGTTACCCATATAATGCAAATAATAAGAAAACTAGGGGCTGGCGACATGGGTAAAAGCACTGACTGCTCTTCCAAAGGTCCTGAGTTCGGATCCCAGCAACCACATGGTGACTCACAACCATCTGTAAGGCGATCTGACACCCTCTTCTGGTGTGTCTGAAGACAGCTACAGTGTATTACGCCAGAGCGAGCAGGGGCAGGAGAAGCGGGCCATCTGTACAACTACAGTGTACTCATACACATAAAATAAATAGATAAATCTTAAAAAAAAAAAAAGAAAAGAAAACTAGTTATCCTTCTAAGGATCGAAAGGAGATAATCGATAGGCAGCAAAGTTCTCCTGCACTTTGAAGGATATTGCACGTATATTTTCACTCACTTGAATTTAGGTACTGTGGGCCCTGAATGTTCTGTAACTGAGAGACCATCTTTGAGAGAAAAGTGGACTCAAGTACTTTAAAGGGGTCTATGTGGGGCTTTGAAACATAAGCTTCAGTGATATATTTTATGAAGAATGAGGGTTTTAAAAAAACCTTATGAAACTTTCATTTTAGTTTTACAAAATAATACATGCATAATGTATAAACTATAGCCATATATTCATGTCAGAGGCAGGCTAATGAGCTGTGCAGAGAGCTGCTACCTGCTGCATTTTCATTTTTGATGTATTCATCTTCATTTTACATTTCTGTAATGCAGTGATGATGTGTGGGTGCTGCTCAGTTTTTTTTTTTGTCAGCTTGACACCAACAAGAGACCTCTGGGAAGCAGATGCCAATCGAGGCATTGCCTCTACCAGAGCGGTCTGTGGGCATGCCTGTGGGACACTTTCTTGGCTGCTAATTAATAGAGGATGGCCCATCCACTGTAGTCAGTCCTACCCCAGGGAAGGTGGTCCTGGGTTGTATTTTTTAAAAGGTAGTTTTGAATATGAGACTGGAAGCAAGCCAGTAGGCAGTGTCCTCCATGGGCTCTCTGCTTCTGTTGCTGCCTCCCGAAGGCTGCTGTGGGCTCCTGCCCTGGCTTTCCTCAAGAATGAACTATAACCTATAAGCCAAAAAAATACCTCCTCCCTCCCTGGAAGTTGGTTTTAGTAGGTGTCATAGCAATTGAGAAAGAAGTTAGAACAGTATCTATTATGGTTTGAGGATTTGAGTGTGAAATGTCCCTCTACAACTTTATGTGTTTGAACACATGGTCCCTTAGCTACTGGTGCTCTTTGTAGAAGTTGTGGGATCTTTTAGACATAGCTGGCAGGCCTAGAGCAGTAGGGATGGGGCCTGAGAGATGTAGGCTATCTGCATTCCTGGCTGTGCTGTCAATATCCTGATCTGAGATCTAGCAAGCACTGCTGGGAGCATCCTTCCATCATGGACAGAACTACTGAACCACCGTGGACCTTCTCAAGCCATGAACCAAAGTGAATACTTCTTTGAAGTTGCTTCTCTTGGGTATTTGGTCATGGTGGCTATAAAAGTAGTTAGCAAAATGTGTGCACACACACACACACACACACACACACACAAACACACGCGCGCGCTCGGCTTTTTTTTTTTTTTTTTTTGGAGACAGGGTTTCTCTGTATAGCCTTGGCTATCCTGGAACTCACTCTGTAGGCCAGGCTGGCCTCGAACTCAGAAATCCGCCTGTCTCTGCCTCCCAAGTGCTGGGATTAAAGGCGTGCGCCATCACTGCCCCGCTGGACATGGCTTTTAAAACATGTACTGGTGTGGCCCTTCCTACCCTTGGAGATTGCTGGCCAATATTAGTCCTCGAGGGCAAAGGAAGCAGCGATGGCAGACTCGGGGTAAGGCGGGGGAGAGAGGGAGTCCAAAGCCCTATGAATACCTCTGGTGAAGGGAGATTAACTTTACTTAGGGTGATTCATGGCTTATATAATTTGGGGGGCTGGGGGTAAGAGCATCCAGTATGGGCAAAGGTCACTGGCTGAAGGCTCAGGGTACCTCATTCGCATGGGGAAGCATTTCCATAATCTCAGATGTTAGCTGAATGGGTTCTTATCAGGAGAAAGAAAATTGAGCCTGTAATCTAACTAAGGCTATGCGACATTCTACTATAGAGGCTTGGTGTGTGTGTGGGCGGTGAGTTTGAACTCCCCTCTCAAGGTCAGAGAATGGGAAGCCCTGCCAGTGAAGGAAATCCTCCGTTAAGCGCTGAGCTCCAGAAAGGCAACAGTCTTTTCACATACCGGCATGGCATGATAATTTATGCACCTTTCCTTTAGACTTGTATTTCCTGTCAAAACACTTCTTTTCTAACATGACCTTAGGACAGTGCTATTCTCTTTAAATGCTGTGTTATTTTATTTGGTAGCTAATGTTTTAATTTGTGAGGGGAAGATAGACAAAGCACATAGTAGTTGAATTGTGAACTTAGAGTCTGCATTGTCCGGTATCCAACATCGTTTGTAATGAGACATTTCTCCTCTGAGGATGTAGATTCTATCCCCTCACTCTTGGATCTGAGATTGGCGTTGGCACTGGCTTGGACCAGTAGAGTACCATAGAATGTTGCTACTTCTAAATGGCATTAAAGGATGTGGAAGCAGTTAGTGTTGCCCTCTTCGCATAGTAGGGCTTCCTAGTGAAGGATCTGAGGCCATTTGCAGACACTGCCATGAATTGTTTGTGCCACACAGTGTCTGTAACTACATGTAACTTCCAATAAAAGCCAATAGAATGTAATAGCTAACCAAATTATTATTATTATTATTATTATTATTATTATTATGCTATTATCATGAAGTTTTTGGGACAACTTTATTAGCTGCAATGTATAAATGATTCTGGCTCAGATCCAGCCTGACTTTTTTTTTTACATTTAAGTAGTAACTTTGAAAGGAATGGTTTAAAAACAATTCATGGAATTTATTTTATTCAACAAGCATAGGATAAAATCGATAAAGAGAGGTTAAAATTAGACAATTGGTGGCAGTAGCCGGAATCTGGGATTCCTGTCCAGTTTCTTACTTCCTTTGTTATAGATTTGCTCTCCTTCAATCTCCTCTTGGTAAAATTCTATAACTTAGCTACTTATGGCCAGTATTACAGGATCTTTTTTATGCCTGTCTTAGGGCTTACTTAAGATATTTATTCTCTTTCTATCCACCATGACAGGGAGACATGTTTTAAAAGAAGAGTTAAATGTAATGGATTTGTGAGGAAATACTTAAACCTAGACAAGAGATGCATTTGTAATGTTAACCACAATGAAATTCTAAGATGGAAGATAAACCTCTTCAGTTCTCTCAGGATTCTAAGTTTCCTTTGAGAATCCTAGTTTGCTTTGGTGCAGGGGCGTCAGTCTTGGTTTTGAGAAAATCCTTTGTCTGCCCTTAATTCACAAAACTGAGCATCATAAGTAAGCTCTTGCCATCTCGACAATCTAGACGGATCTTGGCAATCATGAGGAAAATTGTTAAGCTCTCCAGATCTTCAGCAATGCTTTTGTTATTCCGACAAGCTGTCCGGACTGTCAAAAACATATCTAGATAATTTGGTCCCTGAAGAGAAAATCATTCATGTCATATCTTTGAAAGAAGAAATCCCTTCCTCCACTCTTAAGTAAATAGTTCACTAGCTTGAATTCCATTTGAGATCCCCCTATTCTCCCTCCAAAGTATTTTTTTATAAAACTAGTTCTATCTTAATTAAGAAACATCCCCTTACCACCTTGCTATGTGCAGTTTGTAATACTAAAATGAAAACACAAAAATCATAAATTCAAACCATTAGGTTTTAAGTTTGTCTTTATGTATGGTTTTAATAAAATGCTTAAATTTGAATTTGACAAAAGATAAAAGTAATATTCATATCTGTTTTCTACTTCCTTTTTAAAAATACACTTTGAGTCACATTTTAGGAAATGGCCCATCAGATGAGGTTAGCTCTTTTTTTAGTTCATGTGCCACCTTAGGTTATATTTAGGGCTACTGGCAAAAGATTTTATGGGTCTGCAGGTCTTTTAACTTTGTTCAACTTTTTGGCAAGATTTTTTTCTCTATGATATTTATTTCCTCTTGGCAAGTTTATAACAACTCGATGTTTTAAAGAATATGTCCCCGATGGTGAGCTTTCCTACTTGCCTTGCTGCTTTTTATTTTTTAACACTTGAAATTTAGCTTCTTGCAGGCCTTGAGCTGAGCGAAATGCATTCTTGTGTGTTGCCTCTTTTTGCAGAGGTTCCCTCTCTGTTCAGGGAGTTTCTACTCATGGCTGACTGTAGCTAGAGCCACATAGATGGGACACTGGGGGGTGAAAAAGACCAACAGGAACCCATCCTTCACACACTCACCACCAAAGTCCAACAGAACCAGGGAGAAATCCTGGACCAGATTTTCAACATTTTACTAAATGAGAGTGTTTTGAAAAATCATTCTGTGTGTATATGCATGGTGTGTATGTGCATGCGTGCACGTGTGCATGTGAGTGCGTGTGTGCGTGTGAGTGCGTGTGTGTGTGTGTGTGTGTGTGTGTGTGTGTGTGTGTGTGTGAGAGAGAGAGAGAGAGAGCGTGTGTGAGTGTGTGTGTCTGGGAGAGTATGCATGTGTGTATGCATGGAGATCAGAGGCTGATAACATGACGCCTCCATAATTTTCTATTGACTGATGCAGGATCTAGTTTTGAACTTGGAGCTTGCCTATTCAGTTAGTCTGCTGGTCATCTTGCCCCTGGGATCCTTGGTCTCTGCCTCCCACAGACTGGCATTACAGGTGGGCTATCTTAGAATCATGGCAATGTTGTGAGTTTCTGGGTACCAAACTTCAGTCCTCATGCTTGCCCAGCAAGTGTTTCTCAAAGAGCCATCTCTGGTACCTTGAAAAAAAATCATGCTTTGTCGCGACCACCCTCAACCAGCAAGAATGACGCAACACACTCTCGGGCTCTTCTCCTGCAGTTTATTCAGGAACCTTTGAACAATCTTCTGACTGACCACGAGGAAAGCCAACCCACAGGTTAAATACTGTATGGTTAGCCACCCAGGTAAAGCCACGTGGCGCTATCTAACAGGCCCACATAGCGGAAGCAAGCCAGTTGACTCAGCCCATAACCAAATAAGGAGTTGTTTACTTCAAGAGTGCTTGCCATCAGACTGGCGGGGGGCGGCGGCCAGCGCCATCTTTGAGGTGTGGTGCTTCGCAGCTCTCCACAATGCTTAAAGGAATAAAAAGGCCAATATTAAAAAAATAAAATAAAAAAACCTTCAGAGGCCCATTCGTTTATTTTTCCCTCTGTGATATAAAAGCATATTAAGTGATAGAAAAGCATATTAAGCATCGGTTTTTCTCACTATAGTAACTATTAGTACATTGGTGACTGCACATTCGGAGTGGAAGTTCCAGATTGTTGCACTGCCTCCTCAGGAGGCAGGAGCATGGTCTGCGCTACTCAGAGCCCTCACATGGGCATCTAGGGTTAAGTGATTGCATTTAGATAGATTGTGCTGCACAGTGCAGAAATCACTGGCGATACGTCGTAGGAGGCTAATTAATTAAATAACTGTTAAACTCAGTCCCTCATTCACACTAGCCATAATTTCAGTGTTGGTGGCTTCTCCTACATTGCATATCACAGAGGTAAGTCATATATCGGCACTGTGGGAGCTTACCTTTTTTGACATGATGAATGAAGTACCATATGGCTAAAGCACCATACGACTCATTAAAGATAGCACATTTGAATCTCATTCTGGCCTTTCTTTGTAACATGATAAATTACTCAGAGGGTAGGTAACCTGTCACGGACTGGGGTTTCTTACGGGGTCCCTTGTTCTGCGGGATGATGGGTAACCCTTTCATACAATTTGGCCTTTTACCTGCTTCGATTTACTATTGAAAATACTTTTCCTATTTCAAATACAGTTTTAGTACATTATTTAAACTTCTGGGTAACATTGGCTTCCACGGTCCCCTTTTCTTCTGCACATCTGCCTTGTAAATCAGTGTGTGCGCTTTGTCAGTAGTGAAGTAAGCTGAATGAGAAAGAATGTTTAGGACATTCATATCATCTCTACTAAGAAAATCATTCTGATTGTGTGCTTTCTATGATGCAAGGAAATGATCCTTAACGAAAATCTTTGCCATAATTTCCATGTGGACTCAAGGCTTTAAAAGAAATACCAGGAAATGTATTTGTTCTATACTGAAGTTCCATCTGCATCCAGTTGCCAGCATCTTTGCTGCCTTTTCAGAGCCGAGTTATCACAATCTCTCTATTGCCCTCCTAGAGCTGACTTACCACCATCTCTGTGTTCTATGGGGTATGGAGTGGTGCGGATGGGTGTGGAGGATGATCTCTTGCAAAATAAGTGTTCTTCTGGAGCATCTGTAAAGCTTTTTGTTTATAGGAGCCCTTCATAAAGTTTTAAGAAATTGCCCTCCTTTGGGAATGTTCTAAGTCTTTATAACTTACGTTCTACTGAATCTTAAACTCATTAAGCTTCTGTCATATTTCCTTTACAATTTGTAAGACAAAACTTGTATTCTCTTTGAAATTGGCCATAAGTGCTCATCTGTGGGGATTAAGCACAAGCCTTTACCTCCCCAGACTTGATTTTCTCTATGGTGAGTTTGGTTTACTTTGTGCTTTAGCTGTTGGTTCATAGCTACTTTTCAGCTCTCCTCAGTCTCTGACACCCATGAAGCAGGATGTTTTGCACATTTTTGTAGCCTGATGGTGACAATATTGGCTGGCAAGTGTGGGAGTACTATTGAATGGGTGAATGTGTGCAGATTCTAGAATTTCAAATGACTTACTCTTGTTATTTAATAACTAAACAAGCAAGCTCCAAACATATAACAATTCACTTTATCCAGCATGCAGATAAGCAGACATTTCAACCCAAGAAACTTGTATCTAATTGCATTTGACTTTTAGGAAATTAGAGTTTCCATTCGATGATGCTTGCCTAAAGGGAGCTTATTTATTTTTAATTAAAAATATTTATTGGCAAAAGTAAATTAATATGAATGGATGATTAAGTAATCTTAGAGATGAGAACAAAAGTTTATTTATTCATACTGAGAAAGATATTTATATGCGTCTTCTTCCTTCTAACAAGTGCCTGTTTCACTCAAAACTTTCTTCTGCTGAAATTGCCCTATATAAATAGCAGTAATGATGATCCCTATTAAAACAGAACTCAAAAAAAAAAAAAAAACAGAACTCATCATGTAAGAAACCTCCTCTCTCTCAAAGCACACTCTAAATTAATTCTGTGAAACAGTTTCCAGTGCCTCTTTCTTGCAAAGTTTTAGTGCCTGCCCTGGTTTGCTTTCATCATGAGATTATTTGTACAGGATGTTAAAGTCAGTGTCTCCTGCAATATTCTACTGAGTGTACTGAACCAAATTAACAGGTAGGAAGGAAAGTGTGTCATGTCTTCCACATAGTATTGCTGATCAAAGAATAGAACATGGCTGTTTTGCTTCAGTACAGCCCAGTGGAGCTTTTAATTATATCATCTCAAATATCATAAGCAGGCTTGTCAGAATACCGAATGTCCAAGTGGATATAAAGAAAACATGTAAGCATGACAAGACCAGGGGAATGAACAGAGGTTCTTATCTGGTTGGTTATTGAATTAGAGATGTGAGAAAAAAAATGTCATCTGGACAACTTGGAGGCTGAACACTATCTATGTGCTTTTGGGAACATAGTCCAAGCCATTCATATCTATGAAAGGAGACTGTCCAACCAAGACGATACGACCTTTAGGAAGAAACTGCACGTGAAAGCCACACAAGCGTGACCCCTCCTTGTCATAGGAACTTAGGAAATACAGTCTGAAAGTGACACTGAATACAATACATAGCAGTTAGAAAAGGGAAAGGCCATTATGGTTAATTTTCTTTAATTTTGAGTTGACAGAAAGTCAACTGGAGAACATTTTAAAGTTACTGCTATTAACCCTTGTGTGGTCCCGTCGCTGGAGGGTGGCCAGCCTTTGGGACAGGAAAGCCAGCAGTTGAGAAGCACTGTTTTGTGTCTGTCAACTTTGCCCACAGAGTACTTTCCAGCACTTTGGGATGGGAAGGGACTGTATATCAAGACTTGTAAGAGAAAGCTTATGACCTGTGAGCAGTGTTGGTCATTTGCAGGAAGCTAGCGTGCTGCATAGGCTCTTGTAGATTCCTGCTGCCCTCCATACCGAGTTCATATTCTCCTACTTAGGGTTTTTTTTTTTTTCCTGAAAGCTTATGACTGTTACCACCTTGTCTTTCTTCCCTGTAGAACCAGAGACAAAGCTCATCTAGATCCTGACCCAACGGCTGGACATCCTGCAGAATAAGCACCCAGTAGCCAGCTCCTTTGGACTCCGGCAGAGAGCTCTCTTTCTTCTTGATCTTTCTGGCATCTGTTTGTCCCTTGCCACCCTGGTCTTCAGAACTGAGTCTGACTTCCGTGCCTGCTCCTTGAGTTCCATTCACTAAGAGAAAAGGAAATCACTTTACCAAGGCAATAGACTGATACGTAAAGAACCTGGCATTTCTCTTCCAAATACATTTTTTCCCCCTTAACTACTTTAGCCTTTATGCAGAGAGACTTGAGGGATTGAAAGTGGGTTCTCTGAATTTGATACTCTCAGAGGTGTCTGGATAGCTCAAAACACAGATAACTCAATTTGAGTGTTTAATTTGATAATTAATTTTTTGTCAACTATTTTATTGTTTGTCAACTACTCCATATTAAGGTGAGATATCTCAAAATTAAGGAAAGATGGAAGGATTCTCTCTTTCTTCTTCTTCTTCTTCTTCTTCTTCTTCTTCTTCTTCTTCTTCTTCTTCTTCTTCTTCTTCTTCTTCCTCTCTCTCTCTCTCTTTCTCTCTCTCTCTCTCTCTTTTTCTCTGTTTGGTTTTTTTCGAGACAGGGTTTCTCTTTGTAACCCTGGCTATCCTGGAACTTACTCTGTAGACCAGGCTGGCCTCGAACTCAGAAATCCACCTGCCTCTGCCTCCCAAGTGCTGGGATTAAAGGTATGCGCCACCACTGCCCTGAGGAAGGATTCTTTCTAAATACTCATGAGAAGATGGTACAGCACCAGGACTTCTGAAAATTGGAGGCTAGAATCTCTAAGTCTGACACCACACTTGCACTTGACATTCTTTATGTCCCTGGGAGTCACCGCTGAGAAATCAGGCACGGGGACTCCAGGACTGTGATGTTCCTCAAGGTGACAACAAGCAGGAATTTCTGCTGCCCTCTGAGCGCCCTTTCCTCGGATGGGAACTCTGTGAGTGACCCTCAGTGTAGGCAGGGAGGGGCTCATTCCTCAAGGGTGTGTTCATTGTGTCTTCATTCTGAATATGGTTTCATAGCTGCATAAATACTAACACATCATAGACTGTGACTATATGCAAGTATGTATTTCAACTAACGGGAGAGCGATCTCATCATTGAGTTTCAGGGATGCCTTTTTCTTCTTTGTCTCATCAGAATTAGTCTGTCATCCTCACATTAGTAAGGTGTACATAGTCATTGCAAAATGATACCACGGGAACTGGATTTAACATGTTGATTGGCCCTTTAGAATTTTAAGTAGTGTGACCTTGCACAAAAATTTCATTGTTCTACATGCCCACAAAACAGGGTGAAATCTAACCGTGCTGGGTCACCATTATGTGTGGCCACAGTTGCCTACGGCTGAGCAGTAGGTACCACCTTCAGTTGGTCACGTTACATGCCTGACCCTTGTAAAGGATTCAGTAACATGACTGATTTCTGCTCCAAGTCCACAAGAACAAACAGTCAAGCTTTCCTGGAGGCTGTTGCTGTTTTATTTCATGTTGTGTGGAACAATGTGAGTTTCCCTCCCTCCCTTCATGCCTGTCTCTCAGCCCGGCTTTCACACGGTCCCTTCAGTCACAGTGACATCAGATGCTGCTGATGTCATCGGGGTTGATTAAATGCTTCTTTTCCTGTAGACTATTTTTATCTCCATCTCTGCTGGCTACAGGGAAAGGACTGATCTGAAGTAACACTCAGTACATAAATAAAAATTCATATAAATGTTAAACATGATTCATGTGATCCAAAATAAACTTCCCAAGCTGTGAACAATGGAACTTATTTTATGTGTCCATGTTTTAAAATAGATGCCTTGTCCCACACTGGACATTATGTTTTCAGGAAATTTATGGCTGGGAATTAAGTGTGCTGCTTTCTGGTTCTGAACCTGTCAAACCTTGGTCTTCATGTGAGAGTGCAGGACTTCACACCCATGAGGTTCTTGCACTTGTCTTCTCCTTTGCTTAACTGTTCACACTAAGATACACACCTGGAGCGGATAGATTCCATTTGCTGATGATGAGAGACTCAGAAATATATCCCCCATCTCCTTTTCATTTGCATTGAATTTTTTATTTCTTATTAACCGCAGAATAGTGATAGTAATCTTGACTTGCACTACTCCAATTGCATTCTTACCATGTTTTGAGAGTCTCATTTGTGCCAAGATATTCAATATTAAGCACTTGTATGAAATTTATATAAACTCTGTAATAAAATATTAACTCTGAATCTATATTTCTTAGACATCCCCTTTCTATTTAGGGGAAATCTTTAGGTCCCTTGAGAAACTCCATTCGGAAGAAACCCTGACAATAAACCTTTGGACCACTTTGCAATTTTATAAAACTTGTGGGTTTGAAAGTCATGGGAAATTGGGGTGACTTTAAAAAACACAGATCCACAGAAACACTTCCATGAATGATTTATAGAAATTTTATTCACAATTAACAAAATTCAGGAGAAAGAAAGACATCCTCCAGTGCTGAATAGATAAACTATGAAAGACATAGAGGGTGTAGATAATGATTACCAAGCAAAACGCTTCCTTGGAACATTACATAATCCTGGCTGTAGTGGCACCCACCTATAATTCTACCACCCACAGAGGGATGCAAGAGGATGGCCAGAGGCCAGTCTGTGCCAAATAGTAAGAGTCCTGTAAAACACAATGGTTATAGCTGTGTGGCATTTTGGAAAAGGCAAAACTGTAGTTATAGCTTTAAAAAAAAGTGTGTAAGAAGCTAGGGAGGAGGAAGACATAAACAGGCAGAGGCTAGAAGGCTTTTCAGCATAGTAAGATAGTGTATAAGATAGCACAGTGGTGGATCGATAGCTTTTATAGTCATCCAGACTGAGGGTGCACAAGAGTGAGCCCTGTTACAAACTGTGAGTTTGCGCGATGCTACTGGTGTCAGTTCACCTCTTGTAATGAATACATCACTGTGTGGTGGGATACTGAGTGTAAGAGAGACTGTGGATAAGAATAGAGGATGTGGGGGAATGAAAGGAAAAATTAAAGCTTTAGACCTGTGCTGACTAGGAGGAAAAATTATAAGCCTAAGAATCCATCACAAGCTGGCCCACATAGGCCTGGGAAGGAGCAAGCAAGTTGTTAGATATCATAAGAGCTGGCAGGTCAAGAAGACATAAAACTATAAACATAGAGGAAAACATGTCTAGGCAAATGAGGACATGTCCAAGGCTCAGGCCTGCAAAGACGTGCCTGGCGGACACTAAGTAATGGACCATCTGGTCCTCTCAGATATGGTTTAAGGTCAGATGCTTTGTTGACTCAGATTAACACCAACTTTAGGAATTTTCCACTCTGTTCTGCATGTAATAGTTAATATTTGAACTAGCCAATCACGTATGGCCACACTGATCCCTTTGTTCCCTCATACCTTTTCCCTATATAAACCCCTAACTTTCAAGCCTCGTGGTCGGCTCCACTATCTCCTGCGTGAGATAGGTGTGGTGCCGAACAAGAGCGCCCTGAAATTAAAAAATATCTCTTGTAATTAAAAAAAAAAATAGAGGATGTGAGCGGGCTTCATTCTTCATACTCAGCTTACTGTCACTGTGCAACGGCTTTCAAATTAGAACGTATTAGGAAAACACGTTTGTTGATGGACACTTGAAATTGGAAAATGGTTTGGCATATTGAAAATAGTATGACTTTGGAATAGGAAAGATATTTGAATCATGACTGTACCAATTTGCTGTCACTAAACTTTTCAGTGGTTGGGTGACTAAGACAATAAATAATAGTTACTTTGCTAGACTGTTAAGAGGAATAATTAAGATAATGTTCTTAGTAAAAGAATTCAGTGTTGTTCCCCCACCCCCAGCCAGAAATACGAGCAACATCTATTCTTCTTCCACCTCAGGCTGCAACAAGAAACTGAAGTGCAGGTCTACTGAAGTTCGATCTGGGGAAGCTGTGAGTCTTGTGAGCTTTCCAGGCCATAAGTGAGGGCTTGTTTACTGAAGCAAGGCCTTTATCCATCACTGATGTTGGCTTTCTGATAGCCCTACTCTCACCTTCACTGGTATATAGTGGTCTATTTACTCTAGCCCCTCCCAGAGGCCATGTACAATTAGTGCAGAGGATATAATAGGTGGCACTGAGTTCCCGGATACTCAGGTGAGGGCTCTTGATCTTCTACACACATGTAAACAGGCAACAAGCTCAACCGGGATGATCATTTTTAAGTGTCACAGCTGGACTCCCAAAGATGGCCCTTGTTGGCTTGGGAGAAGCATCCTGTAATAACTCTGTAACTTTCAATAAGTGTTCAGTTGTTCTTACTTGTATTATGTTCCAGGTTTCTGGAATGAATTGGTCCTTTATGCCAGTGAGAGCAGAAAACAGGCCCATTACTGGCAGATGCCCAAGGGCCAGTGTCACTTTGGTGTTGACAGATAAGCGGTAAAAGGCCTGGGATCCAATTTGACCAATTCCAAGAACACAGTGTTTTGAAAATGTTGCCTATTTCCCCAGCACTAAAAATATGACTGATGTAATTTAAAAGTATCTCACATATGTTTATCTTTGACAAAATATAGACATGATCTGCAGAGACCTATATTTCTTGATGGATTTTCCTACTAAATAATGCATATATGTGAAAACAACTTACTAGGAAGATGTAAACTGCTGCCATAGTTAATAATCTTATGAAAAAATGAAACTTGTTTTGGTGGAAAACAGTAACAAAGGTATCTTGAGATGCATAAGAGGAGTGGACAGACATAGAACATCAAACAGCTGTGAGCCAAGGACCACCCCACTCTCTTTAAAAAGCAATCTGATGGTAAATGATAGGGCTTCTTGATTTACACAGTCCCCATTCCTCTTTCCTGTTACTCTGCCCATTCCTTTCTGGTCCTGTGGCTTTTCTCCTCTCCAAGCCAATGGGCTTCTGATGAAGACTTTTCTGCCATTTTTAAAAAGGTACTGAAGTCACAGAAGTAGGAAATCCTCTTTCATTGCTACAGAGAATGTTTCCAGGGCATGGCGAAGGTGATATATGTGAGGAAGTTTGCTGAGGGGTTCTGGGACAGAAATGTCTTTGCTCCAAGGGAAAGCGGCTCTGTCAGTGCCTGACAAATGCAGAGGTGGATGCTCTCAGCCAACCATTGGACTGAGCACAGGGTCCCCAATGCAGGAGCTACAGAAAGGACCCAAGGAGCTGAAGGAGCTTGCAGCCCCATAGGAAAAACAACAATATGAACCAACCAGTACCCCCAGAGCTCCTAGGGACTAAACCACCAATGAAGAAGTACACATGGAGGGACCATGGCTCCACGTGCATATGTAGCAAAAGATGGCCTTGTTGGATACCAATAGGAGGAGAGGCCTTTGGTCCTGAGAAGGCTAGATGTTCCAGTGTAGGGGAATGCCAGGACAGGGAAGCAGGAGTAGGTGAGCTGGTGAGCAGGGGGAGGGGAGATAGGATAGGGGTTTTTTGGAGGGGAAACCAGGAAAGGGGATAAAATTTGAAATGAAAATAAAGAAAATAGGGCTGGTGAGATGGCTCAGTGGGGAAGAGCACCGACTGCTCTTTGGAAGGTCATGAGTTCAAATCCCAGCAACCACATGGTGGCTCACAACCACCCGTAATGAGATCTGATGCCCTCTTCTGGTGCGTGTGAAGACAGCTACAGTGTACTTAACATATAATAAATAAATAAATCTTTAAAAAAAAAAGAAAATAAAGAAAATATCTAATAAAAAATGCCTTAAAGAACAAAAAAGAGAAAAATCTACTCTCTGTCCATGTCCATATCTGGTCCTTGTGGAGTTGTACATGCAAAGCTCAAAACTACCGCAGCTCTCTTCCTGTTGGATGGAAGTTATGCCAAGGACTCATTGTAAGTACTTCTAGAGAAATGGAGCTGGCATGGTCACCTTGTTTGGAGCCCAAGTAAAGTGATGCACTTCACCCCGAGTTACATGAGCCAATGCACACCCACTTCTGAGTTTTCTTGTTTTTTTCTTCTTCTTCCCCCACCCACCCAGCGGAAAGTGTTCTAGCTTATATCAGCAAACTAAGAAACCATTAAAAAATAGTTATTTCTGTCATGTTGGCTTCTCCTGACATTGTGCACAAAAATGTTAACAAAGATATGGTAAGACATTTATGATCATGGCGCAGGATAAAAGGAAAGCGGGAATTTGAAACCCTGGGAAAATAGCTCTGCAAAGACCATTGACTTGTCTTCTGAAGTGCATCTCTCTGCTGACATCTTTTGATGCCTTTTTTTTTGTTGACAGTTTTGTGAGTTGTCACATGACTTTATGTCAATGCAATTAGAGATGTAGCAGAAGCAACATGCATTCCGTATAGGAGACAGCTGGAGCAGGCTCTCTTGAACTTAATCATACTGTGGCTGATGGGAGGGGTATTGGGCAGTGAGGGCTTACATTTGGGTTTAGTGCAATTAAATCTAGATGCAGCAGTTTTTTTTGTTTGTTTGTTTTTGTTTTTGTTTTTGTTTTTGTTTTTAACTTTTGGATCCTCTCTCTCTCTCTCCTTTTTTTTTTTTTTTTTACTAGATATTTTATTTGTTTACATTTTGAATGTTATCCCCTTTCCCGGTTGCCCCTCTGCAAACCCTCTATCCCATCCCCCTTCCCCACTGCTTCTATGAGGGTGCCCCCCCCCCCCACAGTTGTCACCTAGGGCTCACTGCCCTGGCATTCCCCTACACTGGGGCATTGAGCCTTCACAAGACCAAGGGCCTCCCCTCCCATTGATGCCAGATAAGGCTCTTTCAGCTCCTTCAGTCCTTCCCCTAACTTCTCCATTGGGGTCCTTGAATGTAGCAGCCTTGAGAGAACATTAAGTCTATTTCATTTAAAAAATAAATTCAGAGTCACTCATTCTCAGCACTTTGAGCAGTAACATATCTCCACAGTAACCATCACCCACCACAAAAAAAGAAGCTTTTCTGCCCAAATGTGGAAGCAGCGCAAACTTATGGATACAGTGATAACAATTTAGAAGGTGTTTGACATGACTGTTTAGGAAAACGATGCCAGTAAATTCTCCCCGAGAACCTAGGATGTCACTGGTCATGGGAACGAGTGTTTTTTTTTTCTTCCTTAAGTCTTCAATGTGTTGTCAGACAGAATACATTAACACTTTAAATGATGTTTAAACAACCTGTCTTGATTTTTCCAGAGAAGTAATAGCCGACACTCATAGATGCATAGCACAAATCCTTCGGTTATTCCAAACTGACTCTCACGCTCTCTGAATTTGATTTGTAAATCTTCTTAATGAAAATGACCTCAGAATGCCATCGGTGGAGAGTAAGTGTAGGATGTCTGTTGGTCAGTGTAAACATGTACCTGCGGAGGAGATGGAGATGATGCTCATCCTCCTCTTTGACGACACCTAAGCAGTTGTCCTACGTAATGTGTATCCATCAGCTAGGACAGACATTCTATAGCTACTTACAAAGTCCTGCATGGATGCTCTCTTGTGAGATTTCATTGAGTACTTTCTTACCAAGTGCCTCTTTCCAGAGGTCTATAGACGTTCACCACCTGCTCAAGTGTGAATATCCCACACTAAGCCCCTCTTGTCTGGGTCTTTGCTCTACATTTTCTCATGTTTCTTTCAGCATGGTAGGGTAGCTTTCTTCTTGCCAGGAGAAGAAAGCTTGCTTATTACCTGTTGGTCTTTATCCCATCTTGTCTCTCCTGACATTATCGGTGGAGTTCAGTTTACTCTTCATTTTTGTCTGATGATAAAGAACTCAGCTCCTTTGTGCTTAGAGATAAGTTAACCCCACCCCCTTTTTTTTTGGAGATTTTATTTTCACCCAGTTCAAACTATAGGAAATACATGTGTTAAAAAATAATGTCTTCCTGAAGGAAGCTGAGGAGAGGGGTGATCCTGTAGGAGGACCAGCAGTCTCAATTAAACTGGATCCCCAAGATCTCTCAAACACCGGACCACCAAACAGGCAGCATACACCAGCTGATATGAGGCCACCAACACACATGCAGTAGAGGACTTCTGAGTGTGTTCATTCAGAGATGATGCACCCAAACCTCAGGAGACTGGAGGCCCCAGGAGTTTAGAGGTCAGGTGGGGTGGGGAGTGGGGGCATCCATGTGGAGACAGGGGTTGGGGAGGAGATGAGGGATGTGGATCAGTAGTAGGGTGGATGGGTTGGGGGAATAAAATATGCAGTGTAAAATAAATAAACAAATTAATTATAAAAATAATGTCTTTATTATATTAGTTTGTTTCACTTGAAAACCTACACTACCATTAGAAAGGATTGAAATTCATTGGAATTTGGCTGTCTTTTCATAGTCTTTCAGCATTTGTGACATGTTCCTTATAAAAATGTGTGTGTGTGTGTGTGTGTGTGTGTGTGTGTGTGTGTGTGGTGTGCCCGTGGTATCTGTGCATCTGAAGTACACTAAGCCGTAGTTCAGTGTTGGTCTCTTTACCTGGAACTCTCTGGTTCAGCTAGACTGTCTGCCAGTGAGGCTTCAGACTGAGTTTTTTTTTTTTTGCAAAGGTTGTAATTAATATGTTATCAGACTTAACATCCTCCATACTGGGATTCACAGGGGTATGCTGTTGTGCTGGCTGGCTTTGTATGTGGGTGCCAGGGATCTTAACTCAGGTCCTTACATTTGTGTGTTGAGCATACTTTAACCAAATGAGCCATATTCTCAGCCTTCAAAATTGACTTTTAAATCTACTCAGAATAACTGTTAGTCTGTGCTGCTGTGTACCAGAGGCGTTCCCATCTCCAGATTGTCCTTGCCTCAGTCCTGCTGTATACCAGACACATTCCCATGTCCAGATCCTCCTCCCCTCAGCCCTTCATAACATCTGAATCCTCCTCCAGGCTCTCAACCCAGTTATCCGCGCTTTATCTCCTTCTAGAAGATAATGCTCGTCTTCTGGATATTCCTTAATCCAAAGTGCGCTGCCGTCCCTCGCGCTTCAGGAGGTTACTTGGCCCAGAACATTAAACCACTCAGGCAAGTACCAAGGTATTTCCTCCCTACTTGGTCATACACAAGACAGAGTTTTGCTAGTTCCCCAGTGGAGGAGTGAAGTTGTAAAAGCCACATCAGCATTATGTAGCTGGGAAGCCTGGGAGTTCTTGTTGCCATTTCTGTCTGGGTCCAGGACTCAGGGAGTGTTGGAGTCATGCTTCCAGTCATACTACTGCTTGCTGACTCTCTACTAAATATGTTTTTCCTCTTTGTGGCTTCCCAACGAGGACTTTACCTAATTGGAAAAAAAAAAAAAAAGATAATTAGGTATTACTTGAAGTTTTTCCTTATTCTCAAATTCATGATATTTGTTTAATCTATCTTGTGGATGGAAAAAATGAAACAATATTGCTATTTAGGAAGAAGTTATAACATCTGGATTCTGTTAAAGAAAAGAGAAGAAATCTGCATACATAACACCTTGCAGGCATTAAAATGTATGTATCGAGTTGAACAAGGAAGGGCGGTGGCTATTGGTGGTCATTTTGGGTGGTGATAACCTAAGTGTCTTGCAGTCTTCATGATATATTACATGATATATTACAGCTCTTCTGTGCTGCCATGAGCACAGTTTACGTTTATGATAAGGATGAAAAGATAACTTAATTTCAAAATATATTCTTTTAATTCTCTTCCTGCTTTTAGGCTAGGGTCAGGGACATAAGGAGGCCTTCTGATTAGACTGTGCTAAGTTAGCTAGCTCCCTGTTGATCTGGCCTCACCTTCAGAAAGCAGTCCTTTCTCACCTCCTGTCTCTGTGGCTACCTAAGAACATCCCCTGTGCATTTCAAATCATTTCTGCTTCACATTACATTAAATTCTTTGGTAATTTAGCAATTCTATTTCTGATAATCCACCTTAAAGTAATAATCAACCAATCACTACAGGAAAAAGAACTGTAAACTAAAATGGCTGCCAACTGGAACTGGTGGGGAAAACCAACTGAAACTATATATTATCTCTGTAGAAATGATCTCCAGTTGTTGAATGCTAGGAAAATACCTACACATATGTGTACACAATAACTTCAGGATATATTGCTTAGTATAAGAAGCAGAGTGTAGTATAAACAAAGCCATTCTTAATTATATTAAAACATCTGTAAAGGAAATTTAGGTCATGTGATAAATTTGAATATCAGTGAAGGAGAAAACATACTCCTGAATGGTCTACAAAACTAAGTTAAGGCTAAACCAAGGCAAATCTAGGTTCCCTCTAGAAAAACATTAAAATCAAGTATAATCATGGACAGGGTAGAGGTCAGATGAGCTTCTGCTTGCCTAACGTGTTTAAAGTCTTGGTGAAGATGGTTTGGAGGCCACCCCTGTAATCCCATTACGTGGGAGGCAGAGGCAGGTGGGTCAGAATCCTCATTTACATCTCAAGTACAAGGCCAGCCTGGGCTACAAGAGAATGTCTCTAAAAGATAAAAAATAGTATAAGTATGAAGCCAACAGTTCTTGACTCCTCAGACAGGAAAAGAAGTACATATAATACAGAGGTTCTTTTTCTATGAATAAATGAAATATAATAGAATCAATTTAAAAATTTTAGTAGATTTCTCTTGTTTTTTTTATAGTCGGTTTTATTAAAGTCTCAAAGCACATCAAAAATAAAGTGAATACTGTGCTGGCCACTCATATACTCAATAATTGTAGTTTACAATGGCTAACATCTTTCATAAATTCATCTCATCTATTTTTTTCTGAAGTTTTAAAAAATGAATTATCGTACTGTGATATTTCAGAGTACTTTGAGATGAATCTCTTATAAAATAAGGGTAATTTTTCTACATAACAATAGTTTTACTATCAAAACTAAAAATACAATAAAAACTGTTTTATTCTATCTACGACTAAATCCACATTTAAATTTTGTGTTATTTTCTAAATGTGTGTGTGTGTGTGTGTGTGTGTGTGTGTGTGTGTGGCTCCTAATAGGGAATGATGCGTATAGAATGCACTCAATTGGGATGTTGCCTATGTGCTTCAGTCTAGCGCCACCCCACACCCAAATTCCCCTAACTGGGGATGGAACTGCATGCGAGGCAAGGGCTCGCTCGCCCAGCCTTCCCAGACTCCGCTTTCCTCTTATGGATACTAACTCATTGATTGTGCCATCTTTTTTTTTTTTATTTTAGATATTTTCTTTATTTACATGCGAATTTCT
>NW_022196906.1:88059288-88059939 GCF_008632895.1 Mastomys coucha | reverse complement strand
TCTTTGTTTTTTGGAGGGGAAACTGGGAATGGAGAAATTTACATGTAAATAAAGAAAATATAAAAAAAGAAAAAAAGAAAAAAAAAGGCGCTCCTGCATCCTGTTTACTGTAGAAGGCGCTCCTGCATCCTGTTTACTGTAAAAGGGACATTTGCTCTTTAGGATGTTAGGTTCCAGTTGAATATTTTGGGAGTGACAAGAGAGTGGAGTCACCTGCTTGGGAATTGTCTGTCAGGTCCCCTCCCAGGATATTCATGGTTTCTAGTGCTCCCTGCGTGATCATGAGAACACTGCTCTGAAGCAGAAGTGGCTCCTCTGGGTCTTTTTGAAAGCTCCGTACTCCCATCAGCCGTCTCTGTAGGAATGTGTTTCTACCAACCAGAAGCTCAAGTGTCACAGCAATCATTCTTTTGACTTCACTCTAAGTTTAAATTTAAACACACATACACACACAGACACACACCCAGATACACTCACACACACACTCACAGACATGCGCACAGACATGTATACACACAGACGCACACACAGACAGATATATGCACAGACACACACACACAGACACACACACAGAAACACACACACAGACACACACACAGATACACTCACAGACAGACTCACAGACATGCACACAGACATGTATACACACAG
>NW_022196906.1:88059043-88059278 GCF_008632895.1 Mastomys coucha | reverse complement strand
CAACCCAGATGTCCCTCAACAGAGGAGAGATTGTGCCATCTTTGTTTCCTGGCGAGGAGGCTGCTTTTCTATGCTCCTGCATCCTGTTTACTGTAGAAGGTGCTCCTGCATCCTGTTTACTGTAAAAGACGCTCCTGCATCCTGTTTACTGTAGAAGGCGCTCCTGCCAGAGCCTCTTAGGAGATAGCTATATTTAGGCTGGCTTGCCCTTCCTTCAGTCCCTGCTCCATAGTTA
>NW_022196906.1:88045082-88056937 GCF_008632895.1 Mastomys coucha | reverse complement strand
GACACACACACAGACACACAAACATACACACTCATAGACATGCACACAGACATGTATACACACAGACATACACACAAACACACACACACAGACACACACACAGACACATACACAGATACACTCACAGACAGACTCATAAACATGCACACAGACATGTATACACACAGACACACACACAGACAGATATATACACAGACACACACACATAGATACACACACAAACACACACACACAGACACACACACAGACACACAGACACACACATAGACACACTCATAGACATGCACATAGACATGTATATACACAGGCACACACACAGACACACACACATAGACACACACAGACACACACACAGATACACACATAGACACACTCATAGACATGCACACAGATATGTATACATACAGACACACACAGACAGATATATACACAGACACACAAACACACAGACACACATACAGACATATACACAGACACACACACACACATAGACATGCACACAGACATACACACACACGCACAGACACACAGACACACAGAGTTTTCAAAATTCCTCACATAGCTAAGGATACCCTTGATTTTGGAATATGACTGACTAAAATAAACACCCTCTAATGAGCAACAGAAACATCATTTCAAATCAAGCTGTTTCAACTGATGATTATTTTTTTCCTCAAGTATGAACTCAAAGTTCTTTTAAAACTTTCACATTCTGATAAATTCAAATATCAGCATAGTTCATTCATGCTGCGGAGCTTTGATGGTTTTGCTGTGTAAGCACCCAGAGCCTCTCACACTGCCTCTTTTCTGGGGCTCTCGAGACGTGGAAGACAAGTGTCCTTTGTGTGCTTTGCT
This sequence comes from Mastomys coucha, assembly GCF_008632895.1. Classification (NCBI taxonomy): domain Eukaryota; kingdom Metazoa; phylum Chordata; class Mammalia; order Rodentia; family Muridae; genus Mastomys; species Mastomys coucha. Next base: position 88,056,082 of record NW_022196906.1, on the reverse strand, counting down.
ATGCCTCCCAAACTGTGCTTTCTGCCAATCAAAACTGACCAGTCATGCTGTGCCAGGCTCCTGCATCAGTCTTTGGGCATCTGCCAGCTCCTAAACCAGGCAGTAGGATTAGTGCTGTGTAGATACACATCCCACTCAGTTGAAATTCTGGCAAAAATATGACGTTTTAATGGTTCTTTGGGAAGGTACTTAAATGTTCCATTCAAACTTTGGTCTCTGGACACATCAACTTTTTGATATATTTATAAAAACAACAGTCATAATTTATGTAATTTAAGTAAAGATTTAAATGAATGTCTTTATATTTGACTGTGAGCATTTGCTGTGGTTACTATTGGGTAATTGGATATCTCTACCTTCATTAATGGAGTATACACCCACCTCTTTGGCATTTTATAGATGTTTCAACATGGACTCTAGAATGTGGCTCTTGTGTTATGTAATGCTCTTACTGACATTATACCTGGACGTCGTTATGCACTTAGAATGAGTGGGGAGTGTGGATTGATCATTACTTAGTATTTAACTGAATAGATTTAAGGCTCAGGATGTCTCTTTGGACTGCTTTCACAGTTAAGTGAATGGACTCTTTTGCACTATTGAAAAAAGATGCAAGAGCTCAAAATATTGGGCAGGTAGACAAATACAGAGGCAGAAATGGAAAGTGACTTCGTTTCCAGTGTTATTAGCAATCTGCTTTCCTTTTCAGAACTGCCTCTGGCTGGAAAGGATTATATAGTATATGTTCTCCAAGCTGTTATGTAAAATTTTTATTTTTTTCCACGAGTTCTTAAGCAAGAAGCCAAAACTGTGGGTTTTTTTTTTTCTGAGCCTAAGTGCACTGCGTGGTCTTCAGAAGCCTATTTCATGGTCTGCTAGATTCTAGTGGAGATGGTTGGTAATGAGATAATATTTATTTATATGGAAAATAAATTTACAACAGAGTGCAAAAAGCATGTAAGCAAGCATTACCTGCTTTAAAAATTCAGAGTGAAACCATAGGAATGTGTCCTGTTTCTCCAGGAAAACACTTTCTCTGTTTACACACTAAAATCCCCCATGCACATGCCTAGAAACACACACATACACATACATACACACACATACACATACGCATACATACACACACACACACACACACACATCTTATGGAGAGATACATGAGCCCATTGAAATGTCATGGTGGCTGTTTCTTGCCATCTAATGAATGTTTCAAAAATCTTACCATCTGCAAAATTCTGTTCTCTTGAAATCAACTGATAGCAATGGTTAATTTATTTTATGTTTTCTTAAAATCATCGAGTGATTTTTTGGTTTTCCCTACCAAGAAACAGAGAAAGGAACTTCTGGAGTGTCTTCTGGTGACCTTGACAGCTGATGTGTTCATAACATTTCAGACTGACAGCTTTCAGCAGGCTTCTGGCAGGAGCACTGCAGTCAATTGTAGTGGCTACGTTGCAGGCGACAGCTCAGTTCCTTACAGAAACACCACTATTCTCAGGTTCTTGTTGATGTTGGGGCTGCAGACTCCAAAACCACATGCAGTCTGCCACGTCTTGGAAGCATCGTCAGTGTTGTCAGAACTTAACGTGATTTATAAACACGCCTCGCTCCAAAGAACACATTGTGTGATACCTTGACGGTGACAACTATGACAACTTTTTATGATGAAGTCGGCTGTGTTGAGACCGCGGGAAGTAAAGCTTCGTCTGCGGTCGGGCTTAAGTCTCCACAAAGCTTCTCCATGCCTTGTCTAAATAATGGTAGACATTATTTAGCAAAATGTGGGGCCTTCAAGATACACCTCACCTATTTTGGCCTGTACTTCCCTTGTCAGTGCCTTCTCTTTCTCTTTACTCTCAACTTTGCAGGGACAGAGGAGGCCCTGACAACTTCTACAGACTGAACACCTTCTAAGATACTGGTCTGTGAGGAGTTTAAACGGCAAAACTGCTTTGTTTGTTCTTACAGTTTCCTTCTGTTTGCTTTAATAATTACCAACTTTTAAAAACATGTCTTCATATGTAAGAACCAGGTTTTGTGTGTTCCTTGAAATACGAGAAGCACCTCCAACATTCATAACCACATAGGCTTTTCCTCAGGCGAAGCTGGCGATGACCTGACTCTCAGCAAACAAGGCCTGCGTGTCCTCTGTTGTCAATGGAATTTCACTCCCCTTCTCCATGGCTTTACTAACCCCTGCTGACTCCCGTGGCCTTTGAGTTCTTAGCTCTTGATTAAGCTGTAGCCTCTTGAGTGTGTTGAATGACTGTCATGTCAACACAATCCTTCAGTTTACAACTCCACATTCTCTCCATAACCCTGTGTTCTAGTAGTGGAGGGAAATATTTGGTTCCCTCTTGAAACACTATCAGATCTTGGAAAGGTATATAAGAAACTCAAGCCATTACCTACAAGGCCATGAGAATTAATAGTCCTATCAGAACAAGGAGAGAGGAGTGGGTGTGTGACTGAATAGTACAGCCCAGCCCAGGCCTGTATAAGGCTCTGCAATCTGTCCTGACACAGAGGTAAGGTGGGATGAAAAGGAGACTTGATGATCCAGTCTTTGTCTCAAGAACACTCCCCACAGCTCATCTGATACTCTTTCAGGGTCCACAATGGTAGCAGTTGCAGCCATGGCTGGAGTGCCAGGAACCACCCAGGGTTTCATTGAAGCCCATGCTACCCTTGTATGGTCAGCAGGGAGCCTTCCCAACCAACAACTCCCAAACTCCCACCTCTCGTGATGGCACGGGATGAGTCTTGTTTGTCTTCTATAACATCATTTTTGATGATTTCTTCAAATTTGCATCCATGCTAAATTTTCAGAGTCCTATTGTTTTATCTTACAGTAGATTCGGTGTTACCCTCTCTAGTATTTTGTCATGTTTTTATAACACATGTCATGTTTTATACCATCCTATCTGAAATCCGGGAGCCAGCACCTCTGTATTTTTCACCCTTGCTTATGAGAATCTGATAAATACGTGTGTCACAGGCACACATTCTCCTCATTAATAGAGGCATTACTACAAGCCCATGTTAATGTCCCACTGGAAACAGGCCTGCAGGAATGTTCATATTTTCAACAGGTTTTATTTGCTGAATCACTCCCTGGTGCATTCTTTCAGAGTAAAGTAAGAAAAATGCATTTCTTATGCCTGACATTTGGATTTTATTTTAAAACTGTCCATTGTTTTTATTCACAGCTCCATGTACTGCTGCCTAAGGCTGCTTTGTAGAAGTGCCTGTGTGGGAAACCTGTTGGTCATCAAGTTCTCATGTCATGCATTTATGCTGAGTCCCAGGTTGGGTCTGTGGGCTGAGCAATGAGTACAGACAGACAGCAGCCCATGGCTTGCTTCCAGTCCACTCCAGGCACGACACTTTGTATTGCACTTTCCTGTTTCCTCTGGGCACTGTGATTATGGGTCCTGACAAACCTAATGATTGTCAGGTGAGCTGGAATATAAAAGAAGAAGAATAGTTCTTTTTCCTGTGGATGTGGGGACAAAGGCTTTTTGTTATTAATATGTATTGGGATATAGTTTTTCCAGAGTGAAGCTACAAACCCTAGCTTTATTAGTGTAGGGGCTGCAGTATAGATATAGCCCTGCAAGTGGGCTGAGAGGTCAGGGAAGCAAGTGCCAATACAGAAACTAACCAAGTGTAGGTCCAGCTGGGTGGTGAAAGCCTGCAGTCACAGTTGCTCAAGAGAGTGAGGCAAGACGGTAATGTTCACAGACATCCTGGGCAAGCCAGTGAAACCTTTTAATGAGAGGCTTGTCGTTGAGTGGTGGAGTTCTTGCCTAGTGTGTGCAAGGATCTGGCTTCCATCCCCAACTGGAAATATTAAGAAAGAGAAAAGGAAAGCCTGGGTTCTAGAGACCACTTTTGCAGAGATAGCTTGGAATGGAATATGACGTGTGAAGAAGGGGTGAGAAGCCTATGAATCCTGAGGAGAGCTCCCAGGGTGTTTGAGGGATTGTTCTGTTACTGGATCTACATCCTTCTTTCACTTTAGCTACTTCCTAGATATGTAGACACATCCACACCTTCTAACGACAGCTACCATCCCAATGAAAAATGTCCTTTTAGGATACTGGGCCTTACCAGGATGTCCAAGAGACTCACTGCAGTAGCGTTTTTGTATAATTAATTGTAGCCATTCGGCAGACACGTCATTAGAAACTGTTATGGCCTTAGTAAATGCGCATTGGAGTAATGGTTACTTTTTGGCTGCTATTCCTTAAGCTGTGCATATAGTATTATGTTCCTGGTGCATATTCAATATTGCATCTGACAGGGAAATTATGTTCTAAAATCATCAAGGAGGCAAAATTTCAGTCAAAATTGCCCTTTTAATCTTTTAATGGCCTATATAAAAGAGCATATGCAGTGTTATATGTATGGTACTGTACACTAATTCTTAAGTACATTAAGAATGAAATCCTTTGAGCCAGACCAAATGAAAAGAGGGAAACACGTGCAGATGATGTCTGAACCTTCAGACTCATTATTAGTGTTCTCTTTGTTGCTGTGATAAATCACCATGACCCAAAAGCAACTTGGAGAGGAAAAGCTTATTTAATCTTATAGGTCATGCTCTATTATAAAGATTATCAAAGCAGGAACTCAAGGCAGAGACTGAAGCAGAGGTCATGGAAGAATATTGCTCACTGGCTTGTTTCTCATGGCTTGCTCGGTTGGCATTCTTATACAACCCAGGGCCACCTGCCCAAGGGGGTAGCCTCATCTACTAAGGAATGGGCTTTCCCTCATCAATCATTAATCCAGAAAATGCTCCCACAGACTTGCCTACAAGTCATCCTTACAGACGCATTTTTTTTTTTCAGTTGAGTTTCTCTCTTCCTAGGTGAATAGCTTGTGTCAGGAACCTAACTTTCTGTCTTATTTAAGGTTTACTGCTGGGAAGAGACACATGATCAAGGCAACTCTCATAAAGGACAACATTTAATTGGGGCTGGCTTACAAGTTCTGAGGTTCAGTCCATTACTATCATGGTAGGAAGTATAGCTGCATCCAGGCAGACATGGCACTGGGGGAGGACAGAGTTCTACATCTTTCCAAAGGCTAACAGGAGAAGCCTGGCTTCCAGGCATCTAGGAGAAGGATTTCAAAGAGCACCCCTAAGTGACTCACTCTCTGCAACAGGGCTACAGCTACCCCAACAAGGCCACACCTCCTAATAGTTCCACTCCCTAGGCCAAGCATATACAAACCACCCCACTAACCCATTAGTCAGTCACTAACTTGGAAGTTCTTGGGATTGAAGTGGAGAGAGAGGTTTAAGGGACAGTTCCTGGCTGTCCTCCTTCAGGTTTGCCGAATTTGGTTTTGATATCGAATCTCTGTAATAGAAAATGTTTAAAAATAATTTGTCTACGTGTGTGAGACTTAAATGAATAGCACATGCACACATGCAGTTCTCTGAGAATCCCACATCTTCCACCTCTTTCACAGTCTCACTATTGAGGTCATATCTATATTTTCATCTTGGCTTCTAGCACAATCCGGGTTCTGATTCAACATGTCAACTGCTGGTGTGTACCACGTGGTTCCCTAGGGGCATCCTCCAATTCCCACACTCATCTTATTCCCTGCCCTTGTATAACTGCTATGCCAAGAAATGGTGCTACCACACTCTTAGGCCGCCCAAGACTTCTCTTCTAGAAAAGTGGGAAAGGACTTTCCCTTATCTTCTCTCTCATCTTTTTCTGACATGGCATTAGTCATCAGGTGTTTGGAATAATTGCCTAATTGGCCTTGCTAAAATTCTAAATTTCCCTTCAGTCCAATTCTGTGGCTGCCAGAATTCAGGCAACCTTCTGCCTAGAAGCCCTTGATTAAATGTTATCATCACTCATGGCATCTTAGGTTCCTATGGGTGGTCCCAGTTTGTTGCTCCTGGCTTAGTTCTCTTTTAAGACTCTAGTAAACTATGTATGGTTGGTTTTTTTCCCTCATCCTTCTCTTTGATTGAGGAGAAAACAGCCTTCAGTGTCCCTTTGGAAACTCTATGCTTCCTATCTTTAAAGGCCTATCTTGCATACCACCACCTTCATAAAACCTCTACAAGAACTTCATCAGGAGCACTGGTTCTGATACTGTCTCAATATATTATAGCATATCTTGTGTACATTCAAATTGCATTGTGTTTCTAGTTGTTTCTGTCCTATTGTTATTGTCAAGAAATTGTGTATTATACATATTTTCATGGCCTCAAAATAAAGTATATATAGACTCTCACAAAACATTCTTGTGTGTTTGTAGAGGGAAAAAAGAAGGCAGATACTGTTCTTTTATATTTTCCTATATTGCTCAGCAAATATTTAAAGTGGAGTAGATATGCTCAGTAAACTCGGTTAAAGTTCTACATCTATGGAATTGCCCTTGATGGAAGGATCAACCTGGTTCCTGAAATGCGGCAAAGTGGAGCAAAAATGGGCTGAAATTTTAAATTGAAAATTTCAGAAGTTACTAGTTTAGAGTAAATAATGAAGAATGCCCAAGCTTAAAAGTAGTTTTAGTAATGATATTGTGTTCAATATAACAGGGAATGTGGAAGAATTTGGGCTGGGAAATGGGTAGGAAGCAGTTTGATTGCTCAGTAATTCTCAATGTACATGCTTCAGTTCAGAGAAAGCTACTGACTCATCTGATGTAATTTAAGCACCAGGATCATTTCAGGAATGACAGGTGGAGTATTTGTGCAAGAGGACAGGAAATAGGACACAGCATGTTTATCTTTGTTCTCTAGGGGTTGGCCATCCATGGACCTGACTCATAGGTGGTAGGTACCTTGTTTCCAACAGTATTTTCATATCACACACACACACACACACACACAGACACACACAGACACAGACACACAGACATAGACACACATACTCACAGACACACACACACACATACTCACACAGACACAGACACACACACACAGACATAGACACACACACATACTCACAGACACACACACACATACTCACACAGACAGACACACACACACATGCACACACACACATACTCACACAGACACAGACACACAGATATAGACACACACATACTCACAGACACATACACACATACTCACACAGACACAGACTCATACACACACACAGACACACACACACAGACATAGACACACACACTCACATACTCACAGACACATACACACATACTCACACAGACACAGACACACACACACACACAGACACACACAGACAGACATAGACACACACACACTCATACAGACACAGACACATACACACACACAGACACACACACAGACATAGACACACACACTCACATACTCACAGACATATACACACATACTCACACAGACACAGACACACACACAGACACACACACACAGACACACACACACAGACACACACAGACAGACAGACACACACACATACTCACACAGACACAGACACAGACACATACACACACACAGACACACACACACAGACATAGACACACACACTCACATACTCACAAACACATACACACATACACAGACACAGACACAGACACACACAGACACACACACAGACACACACAGAGACAGAGAGAGACAGATGAGAGGAGAATGTGACCTTATATTCTACTTCTTAAATATAATGAAGGCTTAGAAAGTGCAGGCACTTAAATTTCTTACTAACTAAAATTTATTATTTGTTGGAGGAGGGGATATGAGCGTGTGTGTGTGTGAATATGGGCCTATGTACCAGGGCAGTGAATGTGTGGAGGACAGAGGGCAACTGTCAGGAGTTGATTCTTTTTCTGTGGGTCCCAGGTATTGAACTCAGGATGCTTGGCTTGTGCAATGTGTACTTTTGCTAGCTGAGCCATCTCACCAGCACCCCTATTCATGGTTTTCTCAAAATGCATATGAGAATTTCAACAGTAACCATCTTTTAACCATCTATACCTTACCTATTTTCCTCTTGCTTGATTCCGAAGAAATTCATGTCTATTATGTGCGTCTCTAAATGATGAGGATTTTTTTTCTTACAACATAACCATAAATAATTATCTGATGTGAATAGAATTGACCATTTTCTTTTTAAAATATAATCCAGCCAGCGTATAAGCTTTCAGTTGTCTTATAAATCTAATACCAATTTGCATTTACTGGAAGTTTGTTTGCATCCGCTCGCTCTTTTAAAAGCAGATCACATATCATGAATGATGTGAGATTCAGCCTGCTTTAGGTTGTGGATGCTAAGTTCTTTTCTTATGTCCTTGTGTTACTTGCTGAAGAAGCCATGGCATCTGCTCTGTACTTCCCTATCCCAAGTCCTCTGTTAACCTAAATTCAAACAAAGCCTCAGGGACTGCAGCTACTTGTGACTGAGTATGGGAAGCAAAGCAATAGAATTTATGGAAAGATAGAATGAACAAGCCCTGTACAGTTTGAAGGGTAGCTTTTGCATATGGAAATCTCTTTGGCATTAAACATATATTTATATGCTCATGAAATTTCCAAGACGAGTGCATGAGCTGTTTCAGAAATTAATTTTTTAAGAAGTCCCCCAGTGAATGGGTGACATAATATATAGAATGTCAAGTCTTTGGGGGTACTGGGAAAATAAATTCAAAGCCATGGGGTGAAGGTGTAGATATTGCGTTATATGTCTTTACTCATGATAAATTTCAAGTTTCAGTAACAAGCAAATAAAGCAGTAAAATATAACACATTTAAAATGCTAAAAATAAAACAAACAAGCTACCGTTCCAATATAGAGAACAAGAGAAGAGCAGAGAGCTCTTTGCAGTCCTGGGAGACCTGGGGCAAGGAGATGAGGACCCACTAGTCTTAGGAAGCTGAAGATGCTCTATCCTTAGAGGGGCATCCTTCCTCTGCCATACTTCTTTTCAGCTGCTCCCTCGAGAGAGAGGAGCTCCTTGTCTGCTCCCTCGGCTCTCACCCCTCCAAGTTCACTTCTCTGAGCTCTTCTTTCGGCCTCCTGCTGTTTAACGCCCTCTGGTAAACCTCCCGTGGTCAAGGCTCCCTGGTAAAGCCCCATGGTTTCATAGATCCGTACGTGTTAGTTGTTCTTGCTCTAAGGCATCATTTCTTCTAAGACTCTGCTAGCTGCTGTCTCTCTGTGGGCTGTGCTTTCAACCACACTCCTCAGAGACTTAAGTGTCCCCCCACCCTCTTAACCCCCATGCCCTTGGCCTTCCTGAAGAACAAGAGCCCCCTATCTGGTGTATTCAGGGTGTGTTTACTATTGTTTATTTATTCATTGCTCTCTGTTTGTACTCTTTGCCCAGCTGGGACCATCAGTTACTAAGACTCCAAACCCATGAAGTTGTTCTTTCCTCTCTTCTCAGCACCTATTGGCCAGCTCCAGTGGATGAGTCATGAAGGGCTCCAAATGTCTCCCACCTCCTTGCTCCCTTCAGATTCTCCTTTATCTGGAGGGACTCTAAGTACTTTATCAGCAATTCCCCCTGCCTCTGATTTCTTCCTTTCCCCTGACTTCTACACTACAACCACAGTGGTTCTTGTTATTGGTTAACTTCTTGGCTTGAGACTCAGCCCGGATATGTAGGGTGGACTGTGCTTGATCTCTTAATCCTTCCTCAGCCTTCCAACTGCTGAGATTCCAGTCAGAAACTGCCTCTCAGTTGTACATTGAGAGTTTAAAAAAAAAAACAAAACACTTAAACTATCTACTTTGCCTTGCTTTTAATGAAAGCAAACACAAAGCAAAACAAATTTAAAAACAAAAACAAAAAAAAACCAAAACACAAAAACAGAAAAACAAAAGATAAAATGAAACAAAAAAACCCACGTTCTTTTTACCTGTGGGATAAGAATCTGAATTGGTTAAAATGCCTGGCCAGGTCTGGCAGGAGCCGTCTCGTTCTTCCACAGGCTCGTTTCTCACCAGGCTTCTCCCGTGGGGGCTTCAGACATGAGGTCCCACAAACAAATTATTGCCTCTCATTCATCTGTGCCCTTTCTCCTGCTGTTCCACCTCCTTGAAATATTGACACCTTCTGTCTCCCTTCTCCCACCCTTTACGATTCTACTGCCCTTCGAGGCAAAACTAAAGGTCATCTCATTAACGGGTCCCCAGGATGATGGAGCTATTCACCTGCAGTTTCCACGGAGTTCCATATGCCCTTGTCAGCCCAGGAAGTACACTGTTAGTCCTCTGGCTGCTTCCACACTACGCCTCCTCTTTTACATAGGGGTTCTTTGGTTTCCTCTGATGAGCACAGGGCCGGCCTGCAGTGCGCGCGTGCATACTGTGATGTAGCTTAAGTTACGCCTTGCTACTACAGTGTTCAAGGCAGTGCTAAGGCATCCCTTCTGAAGATTACCTTGCTAAAATAAAATGTAACAAATGAAATTGCTGCCAGAAGGAACAAGATGGGGAGCAGATCCATTGTTAGCAAACGGCTGCAGTAAACACCCAAGGAGCAGGTCCCCTTAGGGCTGCTGTGTGGGGAGAGAGAGGCATCTTTTCATTCTGTGGGTGGGAAAGCTACCGCTTTCTGATTAAGAAAAAAGAAGACGATAGGCTAGCTAGCCCTCATCATCTGTGAGGCATCGTTTTTTTTTTGTTTTTTGTTTTTTTTTTTTTGGCTTTCTGCTCATTTTCCCTTCTCTCATGTGGAACAGATAAATGAAGCTTTGGGGACCCATTTTGCTAGAAAACGATGCAGCAGCTGGAATGAGGGAGTCACAATGATCATTCTTTGACCTTAATACTCACGACTCCCAGTGACAAGATCCTTCCAGGAACTTCCGTATTGAAAGGTTATGAAGTCTAACTCCTGAGCCTTCGGTCTGTACCCCTACACTTTGTCCTTTCTAAGTATTTGTTTGTTCTGGGCATTACCTCAGGTGCTGGGACTAGAACCTTGAGATTTTGTACATGGTTTTAGGATTTTAAATACTGACTTTATCTTTTTCTTTTCTTTCTTTCTTTCTTTTTTTGTTTTTTTTTTTT
>NW_022196906.1:88040657-88045021 GCF_008632895.1 Mastomys coucha | reverse complement strand
AAACAAAACAGACACACACACACACACACACACACACACACACACACACACACACACAAACCAAAAACCAAAAACCCAAAACCAACAAGAACAAAACCCTGTTGCCTCCCCGTCCCCAGCCCCTCAGGACGAACAACAATATGAACTGACTTTATCTTTTCATGAGAAATAGTAGAGATCTTCAGATAGCTGATGAGGTCCCTTAGGCACTTTACTTCCGGTTGCTAAAAATAGAAACATAAACTATAAGCAGAGGATTCACCAGATTGACTTTACCTTCATGAGTGACGACATCCTGTGATAGGGGATGAGCTGTGCTGACTTCATTTTGGCGTCTGCCACTCCCACTGCCTCCGCGGCTGTGGGCAAATTATGTGGCCTTGGCCTTGGTCTTTCCACGTGTAAAACAGGAAATGCAATGAGATTTACTTTGTAGGAAGTTGTGGATTAAAGTTATTTTTAAATTGCTAAGAGCACTGCCTAGAGTATAGAGAAGCACTGAGTGCTTATAAAGACGCGGCAATATTCCTCAAGGAGCCGTGTGTCTGAGTCACGCGCTTGAACTTTAGTAGAAAAAAAGGGTTGATAACTCTAGCCTTGCCATTTTAAAATTTTTAACCTTTGGAGCATTGTTATATATTTTCTTGTTTGATACTTAATACTCTGACGGTGTTGGGTTCGGAATGGAACCCGAGAAAACTCACTTTAGAGGTAGTGGCCCATGCCTTTAATCCCAGCACTTGGGAGGCAGAGACAAGCAGAGTTCGAGGCCAGCCTGGCCTACAGAGTGAGTTCCAGGACAGCCAGGGTTACACAGAGAAACCCTGTCTCAAAAAACAAAAACAAAACAAAACAAAACAAAAACCAAAAAAACAACAAAAAAAAGAAAGTTGTGTTTTCTGAGCCCTCAGGGAGCCTGCCAGTTTGGGATTTGAACCACATTCCTAATGGGAGATTATACAATATTTTTATAGGTTGGGGTCACAAAGCAGGAGGGAATCAGCATGAGCTGTTGCATTGACCAATCATATTTTGACAAAAGGAATTATGAAAGGAAGTTAGCTTTGGTGACTGGGCCTTATCTGGGTCACCTGGTTTCGGGGTCCCTGAGTCAGCTTTTGCAGCCTGGTTCCTCTGGACTCTGGCCTGGAATTTTAGAATGATAAGGGAACAAAGGACTGGGCAGGCTGCCCTGCAGGTAGTCCATTAAGTCAAGACAGGCAGCATTTATGACTTGTGTGCCTTGGTTTAGATAATGGATAACAGCGTCTTCCCTCTGTACATCCTTTACTGGTTGACAGACAAACAGGAAACACCTGAGGAAGCAGGATAGGTGTTGGGTTCTGGGGCCTGGGAACACAAGCTCAGTTTTGACCCTGCCAGCAAGGTGGAACTTGTTCCTGGGGTGGCTGGACTCAGGAGTGGAAAATGCAGCCACTGCGGTCAGAACCAAGCATCATGATGATCATGGACTAGCCCTCTGAAGCTGTGAGCAAGCTCCCAATTAGTTTCCTTTCTTAAGTTTCCTTGGTCATGGTGTCTCGTCAAGGCAACAGGACAATAACTTAATGAGCATCATAAGCAGAGTAAATATGCATCTAAAAAATTCAGGTATACACGGAGGAAAAACGGAGAGTGATGATGTCATTGTATTTTCGAAGAACAAAGGACAATGTGACATTCACTCCAGAGAATGAAACTTAGAGGCTTTAAAAAGTCATTGAGATTTAAATTTGTGATGAACATGCTATTAAATTTTGGGGGTTATTGAGAAACTGATTTTATTATTCTTTGGATATTGAAATTCACACAGTTATACACAGACGTATGTATATAATTTTATTCTTGGCTCTGCCTTTCTAAGCATTACTGCTGAATGCTGAGACACACCTGAGAAGTGGGTAAGGATTTTTGGTTTGAGCAACAGACTGCAGCTATCCAAGAGGTCAAGATGGGACAGATCTATGGCTACCATAGTCCTGTGGCTTTTCTGGCTTGTGTTGTAGGTTAGTTGATAGTCTCTAGCTGTTCTTCTAGATTTTAACCCCATTTAATTGGATTCTGTATAATTTTTGAGATGAAACTAAACATCCAAAAGTTTTCTTGATTTTTGGTATACCTACAGTCGCCTTCTACTATCTTGCCCCTAGCCCTGCATCACTTCTCTAAGCCCAGGGGAACACAGCAGTTTCAAATCCCAGATCCTTGTGTTTGGGGATGAAATAGTTCTGAGAATGAACTCAGTAATAAGAATTTGGTCTATAAAGTGAGATCTAGCCACTAATTTGGACCCTAGGATTCAAGTAGTGGACAGTGAGAACGTATTGTCCGGTGCTGTCCTCTGACATCTACAGGTATGATATGGCACCCCCTTCCACACACATGGCATACACACAAGTAAAATAAACAAAATAAATATAATAAAAAAGAAAATATGTCTCTTGTTTGTTTGTTTGTTTTATTCCATTGATAAATTTTCAATAAGACTGTACACTAATTTTACTTCAATGGCATACTTTCCATGTAAAATTCCCAATGTAAGCCTATCAGTAACGTGTCCCAAATTTAATTTAAAATATTATCACCTGAGCCAGGAATGCTAGATACTTGTTATTTCTGCTCTCTGGATACCAAGGCAGGAGAATCTAGAGTTTGAGTTACCCTGGGATACATATCAAGACCTTGTCCCAAAAACCAAACCAAAATAAACCAACCAACCACACAAGCATGCCTTCTTTTTTTGTAAGAATGTCAGTTCCCAACTCAACCAACATAACAACTTATTTACTTCAGTAGCAGTATCATGGTATTGAGGTTAAAAAAAACAAAAAACAAAAAAAAAACCAAAGAAGACATTAATGCAAACAACAAAACTGCTAGTTTAGCATCCACATGGTTCTGTGGATTTCTTCTTGTTTTCAAACTGTGTTCCTATGAGCATTTGCAAGTGACTTTGTTGTAGAAATTCCATAGCCTTTGTGTGGCTGAGTATTTGCTTAGTGATGGAGTTTGGTTGCATTGTTTCCATTAACTTTCCATCTGAGGGCTTGGCATCCATCATCATCTGGTCATTTAAGTTCATAAAAGAGCAATCTTTTAACTTTCAGCTTTTCTTGGTGACTATCATCAATTGCCAAAAGAAAAATCTGCTTTTCCAGAGATTAAAGTAAAAAGCAAATGACCCAATCTTCAAAATTCTTCACATTACCTATAAAAACCACCATTCCTAATAATGCCATGGATTATAGCTATAACTATATATGTGTGTGTGTAATCCTATATATCAATACCATTGTAATACCAGAACCTCAATATTTTATAAATTTCATTACATGTACTTGATGATGAGTTAAATCGCCTTTCAATCTTTGAAGCTTTTGAGTTTATTTTGATATCTTTTCTAATTACAAACTATTTAAAAAATCATGCCGGCACTTTTTGAGAGTGTACTGTAAGACCAAGATGGGTTCCCTTATTTCAAACCCAACCATGTTTATATCAAGTGCCACCCAAAAAGAATCTCCCTGTCTTGGGGCAGAAGATGCCCTGGCTCTTTCAGTGAGGGGAGAAACAAGAACCAATCTGATGATATTTCCTGTCAATCAGTTGTTCATGTATTTGTTCACGTGGCAACTGGAGGAGAAAGGAAACCAGTTCGCTGCACCCTGGACTCAATACTAGCTGCTTGCCTCAAGTAGGTTCTCCTGGAGGTCATAAGCTCCGCTTTTAATACCATCTGCTACTTTTAATTTGTTCATTTACTCTCGCTTACTACATGATTAATTCAGGTATTTGAAACCGGAAGTACAGCTATCAAGTATCATTCCCTGAACACCACCCAGCCTAGACAATTTAGTGAGACCCTGTCTCAAATTAAAAAAAAAAATTAAAAAGGCATAGAAATACAGCTTAGTGACTTACAGCGCCCACAGAATATAGCAGTTGCCCAGCATACATAAGACCTAAGATCTCAGTACCCCTAAAGAAAAATAAACAAAATAACTCTACATGTCAGGACTTACATTACTGAATAGCCTGAAGTATAAAGAGTCAGTGTACCCAGTGATTGCCCAGGGATTCATTGCCAACGTCTTTGAATCTGCTTCAGGGTTCGCACGGCAATTCTCTGGTATGTTACCATTTGTATGATTAAGGCATAGCATTTGTATGCCTGCTTGTGCATGTACTTGAAGCTTCATTGGAATACTGGGTCAATGTAGACTTATTTCCTACACATTATTAGAATCTTTAGTTTAATGAAAAGTCTGATGAACAGAGATTTTTGAATAATTTTAAATGGATGTTATTCCAGAACTTATGAATTCTGACTCATTTTCCTCTCTCTCTCTCTCTCTCTCTCTCTC
>NW_022196906.1:87982831-88040647 GCF_008632895.1 Mastomys coucha | reverse complement strand
TCTCTCTCTCTCTCTCTCTCTCTCTCTCTTTTGTTTTTGAGACAAGGTCTCATGTAGCTTAGAACTCACTATGTAGCTGACCCTCCTGCCTCTACCATGAAAGGTCTGGGGCTCTAGGCATGTACCACCATGTCCAGCCATGAATTCTGACCTATAAATTCCACTAATATTTTATAAAATTTCTGGAATGGTGGATGATTTTGTACTCTGGTCAAATGAAATGACTCAATTGTTTTGGACTTGGATTCTGCATTGAGCTCTAAGATACCAGACTAAAAGTTGACATGGAGTGAGCCAGACTAAAGTTGCAAGTCACCAACTGGGGATAAGTGATATGACCTTCCCAGAATCAGGAGAATTGAGAAATAGCTGGGCTTCCCAAACAGGCCAGGAGGCCAATTAAGGCAAAAGGTTTTTAACCTAGAGTAAACTGATGCTAACTAAGCAAATCAGCTATTTTTCTGATATTCTGGCTGCCTGATCCTAACTTGAAACTCCTTTGCAAAGAAAGTTTTTTATTTTTATTTTTATTTTTATTTTTTTAGAAATGACTGATCCACTTTCTATCTCTGTTTTGGCTTTCTTTGGGCCTTTTCAATCTATAAAAACCAGTTTCTGTTCTGCCAGTCTGAGCATTATTCTGTTTTACAGAATGAAATATTGCCTATTCTAGAATTGAAAATAAAGCCAATTAAAATCGTTAAACTAAATTGTTGTAATTTTGCCCCCTGACACCTGAGAAATCAAGTGGGCACTTTTTTATGGATTCATGTAATTTTCAGATTATGAGAGTCATGTTAGAACGATATTCACAAAGGACACCCAGGTTTACAATTACAACACATTTCAATTGCAATTCATTTCAAATGAAAGGAAATGTCATGTTCTACGTGACATTTACATAAAGTGTTAGCTCTTTAGTTTTAGAGCAGAAATTCAAATTCTTGACTGGAAACAAATAGGCTGCACTTGAGATTTCCATTTTGTCTCCAATAGTAATTACAGAACACAAGTTAGAGAGTGCAATATGAGACTGAAGAATAACTGGAAGAAAGGATTTGGAGCATTGTCATATAAAAAGTATTAAGTGTCTGAGGTAATACTCTAAATAGTCCAACTCACGCTTCCTACCGTGTGTACAATATGGTAATAGCATCATACACTTCATGTATGTGTCTTCTTATTGCTTCACAGCAAAAAGCAATGTAAAGCCAGGTATGATGGCTCACTCCTGAATCTCAGCTTTTGGGAGGGCTGATGCAAGAGGATTTTGCAGGAGGAGGCTAGCCTGGCCTACATGCAGAATTTCTGGCCAGTCTGGACTACAGAGTGAGATTCTATCCCCAAAAGAGAAAAAAAAAAACCTGTCCCCCTACAAACTTGTATTCTTGTTGTTATTTATTGTTTAGAAAGTTAAAGACATCAAAACATGAGACTCAAATCATTAAAAACACATGTAAGTATATAATGCAAGTATATGAGGCAGAGATTTACTTAATTCATTACTGAAGGAGCCACCAAGAGAACACAGTGGGTTGAAAGTAGATTCCAAAAAGAAGGCTGACTATAGAATGGCACCTTAGATACAAAACAGGAAACTAAAGTCTCGTTCTTGGGGATTATAATATGTTTATATTATTTTACATGTGTGTGATTGCCTGTAAGCATGTGTGTGCATATCTTGTGTCTCTGATGCCTTTGAAGATGAGAAGAGGGTCTTGGATCCCTAGAACTCGAGTTATAGATGGTTGTGGACCTTCTGACACTGGGTGCTGGGAGCTGAACCTGCATCCCCCACAAGAGCAGAAGATGCTCTTAACTGCTTAGTCACTTCTCCAGGTCTGTTTATATTATTTATGGGGAGAAAGTCGTTTTAACTCTACGAGGTCAAAATGATTTTTCAATTGTCAATATCCTGCAAGCTGATAACTGAGATCCCAGAGTCATACCTCTAATCAACAGTAAACTGTCAAACAAAGATGTATGTCTTAGCTGACCATTAGCAGTGTTCCCATAAGGCTGCAGACAGCTTACCAAGGGAATCCCCAATCAACTCTATCTAGTTAGTGATTTGAAAGTCACAAATTATGTTCCCACTAACTTTGTTATATGAGCACCACTTTCTGTTTGTGTTATGATAGCAATTGCCTAAATGCTTTGTATATGCCTTGAACAACACTTCTGCTGTAAATATAGACTTATTTGGGCCTGACAATGCCTTGTAGGTACCTAAGACTTGGCATTTCTGCCTTCCTATTGAGTCTGTCCCTTTCTAATTCTTCTCAATTTTACATTTTACCTGTTGAACAACTGAGAAATGTTTGGCACTATATTAGAAGGTAAACTTGATTTACATTTGAATTTAAGGGAAGGGGATTTCTCTCAAATCCCCTTCAAGTTAAAGACTACTACCAGCTACCACATTCAGAAATGCCAGACTATGAAAACTGTGTGAAGAAGTGGAGTTTGACTTCCTAGAAGACCTTTGTTCACCATCAGAAAAGACAGGAATACACCTTCTCATTTTTTTACCACCCCCTTCTTCCTGATAATTCCAGCCCTGAACCCGTAACCCTCCAAACCTCTGGAGGAGAGACTGTGTTACAACAAAACTACCTCCTCACCATCTTATGGCCACTTATTTACCCAGCAATACCCTTCTCAAACTTTGTTCTATTGGATGTACTTCCAGACCTAGACACATGGACGTATGGGCATCCTCTCACATAGTAACCCAGAGCAAAGGGTCCTCCTTAGCCGCAACAGCCAGCTCTGCAGCTTCAATCAATTTCAGATTAAAATTCTTTGATCTGTACTCTAAACATATGAAAACCACCCGTACAACAATTAAACTTAAAAATTTAAACACACAACTTAAAACAAAAACACAACAGCTCTCATGTAGCACCTGTTTTGTCTTAGTTATAGGAACTCTGGAGCTAACACAGTGAAAGAAAGGGAGAGAGAGGCTGATAAGATAACGAGCTCGTTTATGTCCTGTAGACATCTACAAATTTGCTATGACAGGGGACCTAGAGCAAATCTTCTGTGGATAAGATTTTTCTTTTTCCCAACAAAGGTGTTTTAACTAGAAACCAGATAGAGTAATCCTTAAACGTGAACTGAGTATTTTGGAAATCAAAAATGAGATATAAAGTGAATATCTAATTAAGAAAGAAAGAAAGAATATCTAATTAATTAAGAAAGGTGGTGGCACATGCCTTTAATTCCAGCAGGCAGGAGGCAGAGGCAGGCAGATCTCTTGAGTTCAAGGACATCCTGGTCAGTACAAGGCTTCACAGAGAAACCTTGTCTCAAAGAAATCAAGAGAGAGGTGTGGGGGGGCGGGGAGTAGAGTAAAGAGATAACTGTATTCCTCAGTTTTCTAGAATTAAAATGTTTATATTTGCAGATTTCAAACTGATACCATTTTTTTATTTCCCACCATTTCCTCTGACTCATTTTCTAAGCCTGGCCTGGGGCTCGGGCCTGTCCTCAGTTCCTCGACTATAGACACCTTCAGCTGATGAGGGGGCTTCAACTCTTTGCACTTAAGACTCTGATTTGTAACAAATAAGAGTTATTTATTTATTTAATTTTTTAAAAGTTAATGTACAGATTTTCAGCCATATCTCATATGTCTGTTAAAGGCAATGTTAAAAGCGGCCTGGTGGCAAAGTTTAGTTCCATTTACCAAAGGTAATGGGACAAGTGGGTCCCATAGGTTCAGGAGCCTGAGGTCAATCTTGACCACATGATGAGAACTTTTCTCAAATTGAATAAATAAGAACAAGTAGTATAGACTTCATATACTGTATACTTCTTAGCCATATATATTTGAAGATGTAGATTTTGTGTGGAAAGCACATTGAAGAGTACCTCTCTGAGCAGTAGTTCTTAAGATACTAAAGGGATTTTCAGCACTGTTTGTTGCTCTGTAGGATTACGGTATTTTTGTACTTATCCAAGCTGGTTCTTATTTCACTTTTTAGGATAACACATTCTTTAATGTGTGAAAGGAAGATTGCCTTAAAGCCTAAGGCAGAAAACCTCACACTGTTTCCCATTTTAGAATTGACTCTACTTTCTGCTAGGCTACCACTTCTCCTATTTTGATCCACTCCTTCCTGATTGGCTGCCCACACCATCACGGCCAAGATGTGACCTGCCCAAGGTTGCATACTTTTAGGAATCTTTGAGATACTTAGTCATACATTGGAGTAATTTTACAAAAACCTTCCTGGCTTGCCTGAAGAGGGGAACCTAGAAACCTGTAAGGATTCAAGGTTGTCAGTTTGGTGTGAAGGCTAAGGAAGTCTATTCCTGGTATTGAGTGTTTCTGTAAGGTTTGTTCTTAAACATCACCTCCATCTAGCCTCTCTCCCTCTCTCTGTCACCTCTACCCACTCCCTCCCCTTCTCTCTTCTCATGTCTCCCCTCCCTGACTGGTAGGTGAGATTTCATACTATCTCAGGCATTTGAGAGAAGTCAGTTAAGGCTGGGCTCTTTCATCTTCTCTCTGCCCACATTCCATTGATACCAGAATCTATCTGGCCACCACGGAACGGAACTTGTGTCCTAGAAAAACATAGTTTGGTTTTCTTCTTAGGTATCTTATGATATCCTAGAAACCATCGGTTGTTCAGAGTGGGACTCTTTACTTGACAATGGAACAAGAATGGGATTATTTTCCTGGTTGTTGACAGAAGACTACCGGGGGGGGGGGGGCAGGGCAAGGATGGGAGGCAGGCAGGGAGGAGGTCACTGGAGCTGCACAGGAATGAAAACCACATAGTTAAAAAGGTTATTAATGGAATCTTTACGAAGAATACATTGGTTGGGAGAGGAGAAGTTAGAGGACAAAGAGAAGAGTAAGTAGTCACAGGAGAGAGGCTCACTTCATGTGTTCTTGAATAAAAGGATGGAAATGCACAGACTGAAACCTACTCTTGAAAGACTTTCTGGATAATATTGTGAGGCTTTCCTAGTGTGGAAGACCTCTATGTCTGTAACAAGTTAGATATTCTTTCCTCCCCTCCAGTCCTCTCCTCTCCCCTCCCCTCCTGTCCTTTCCCTCCCCTCTGCCTCCCTCTCTTCTTCCCCTCTCCTTCCCTTTGCCTTCCTCTGTTTTCCTCCCCATACTTACCTTTTTCTCTGCTCTCCTCCTCTCTGTCGTCCTCTTTCCCCCTTCCCACACTTACCTCTTCTCCCCTTCCCTTCCCCCTGACTTCCTTTCTTTCCCTCCCTACACTTATCTTCCTCTCCCCTCTCTTACCCCCCTTTTTTCTGTTTTAGGGACTGTTCTGTTCCAATTCATGCCAATACCATGTCACTTCATGCCGGTTTGGGGCTGGTGGTGGCAGTTTTGACAGCTATCACTTTAGGGGCTGAAATGTTCAGAGTTGACTACTAGTTTTCAACCTGTTAATTGAAGGGCCTTAAGATGTTTGTTTTGAAAGTATAGTGAAATAAACAAACAAACAAAAAAAAACCCATAAAAATTGTGAAAGAGGTCTTACACCTGTGAAAAGAGATTCGGCTCCCACTGAAAAATGAAAACACCCAAAATCAAATAAACAGTTTGTCTTAGGTTTTTACTGCTGTGAACAGACACCATGACCAAGGCAACTCTTATCAAGACAATATTTAATTGGAGCTGGCTTACAGGTTAACAGGTTCAGTCCAGTTTCACCAAGGTGGGAGCATCGCAGTGTCCAGGAAGACATGGTGCAGGAGGAGACTTCAACATCTTCATCTGAAGGCTGCTAGCAGAATACTGACTTCCAGGCAGCCAGGATGAGAGTCTTACAGTCCAAATCCACAGTGACACACTTCCCCTAATAAGGCCCCACCCACTCCAACAAGGCCACACCTCCAAACTGTGCTGTTCCCTGGGCCAAGCACCTTCAAATCACCACACAGTTGAAAGACAAATGAGTCAAATGTTCCTTCCTGAGAAAGGAGAGCGGAGTGCTGGGAAAATAGAGCCACGACAACTACTCCAGGCACTGAATCTTATGATAATTTTGTTATGGATTCTCTGACTTTGGAATGCTCAGCACCTATAGCCAAAGTTCTGTGAGTTAAGGAGGGCGCCTCTAGCTAGCATTACCTGGCAGTGAGGTCTTTAGCCACCCACATTACCTTTCTATGCCATTTCCTCATATGTGATACCTTGGTCTGTACATCTTGGCCACAGAGAAGCTACATGTGTGGGAAGCTCAGAATGGTTAGTTCTTTCTATCTTGAAGGGTCATTTTGTTTTGTTTTGTTTTGTTTTGTTTTGAGACATCACTGATACAAAATCCAAGCTGATATTAAACTTGCTGTGTAATCCAATCTGGCCTAAACTTCAGGATCCTCCTGCCTCTGTTCTTTGACCATAAGAAGAATGAAAGGCTTGGTTTTAACATTCTGCTTGACTATAGCATTGTACTTTGCTGAGGACACAAATCATGCTCCCCCACCCTACAGGACTGATGCCCTGAGATGATGGACAGCTGGAGACTGTGGGATTATCTGAATCTAGAGGAGCAATAGGTTTACTGGATACCTAGCTGATTCCTGCATGCTAGAGTCTAAAGTGTGCACAATACTTTTAGTCCTGAGAAAGAATAGCATATTTTACTTCACCAATGAATGTTATTTCCTAAACATCATTTATGTTAGAGACTATCTTTTGGATGATTTCTATAGAGATCTGAGGGGTTTGTCAGACCATTAATGCAATGTCGATTCCTGGGTGGAATCTCCTAATACTAATATGCATCTTTGGACATAGACTAAAGTTAATGCATGCACCCAGTACAGTGTTTATCCTTAGAGTAAATAGTAGGGAGATAATATGACCACTTAGCAAGTGTGGACTGATATTTAAGACACAAATCAACTCTGATCCCAGAGATTCCTGCTAAGCTCAGCTTTCACACAAGACCCAACTGGCATGTTTATAAATCAAGGTCTATGTTTAATATTTTTTTCATTTTTCTCATTACCAATCAAGCTGCGTTGAGTTAACTTGGGCATTGCAGTAGTATTCATACAGTAAAATATTATTACAGGAGATAGTTTATATGATAAGAAATCAATCATGTGAGTCCTACAAAGAATTTTAAATCTCATTAAATCGAAGTTACAATTTTTCACATTCATGCAGAGAATTCTCTTAAAGGGAAATGTTAAAAGCAGATTGGAGAGAGCTGTGGTATGATTCATAAACATGCACACTTCTGAGAAAGAAGAAATGAAGATTTGAAATGTGGCTTTCAAAACATAGGAATATAAATCCATAGGCTATGTTGTCTTCACATAAAATAGTCCATGAGGGCAAAGTATGAGTGTGTGAACAATGTTAAAGAAATCAAAGCCAATGGACTAAAAATGTAGAATGAAAAGCCAAAGAGAAATTTCATAAATGTTTTATTTATGTTTAAATAGTGATAGAGTCCTATGAAAAGCACAAAGGTAACATAGTTTCAAGATGCCAGTCGCTCATTTCCCTGTTACTAACATCTTACAGAACCCTGGCTGTTCATTTTTAATGATTCAGCAATTAGTTTTAATAGAATATCAACAACTAAATCTGGGCTCCACCTCAGTTTCCCTAGCTTTTATTGTTGTGTCCTTCGTCTTAGAGGTGTCTTGATTATACACTGCTCTCAGATGCGAGGGGTTTTTATACCTGACTCTGTTTTAGATGACCATGACTGGTTGTGTCTCAGGCATCTTATAGATTACTCTCACTTGGAGTCACCTCATGGTTTTCTCATGATCAGACTGGACTCTCAGGTTTGGTAGGAAAACCTCAGAGATCAAGTGCCTCCTCATTAAGTCCTGTCTAGGACAGACAGTGGACACACTGTGGACACAGGTCCTCAGTATCATGTTGACCTTAGTCATCTGACTGAGATAGTGTTTGCCAAGTTTCTCCTCTCCTCTCTTCCAAAACCATCCCTTTTGGAAGACTGTCAGTGTATGCAGCCTACATTTAAGGAATGGGGAGAGACTCTTAATCCTTAACAACTATAAAGTATAAATGCATAAAAATTTACATACCGAAAGGAATATTTTTTTTCACTTAAGTATATAGTGTGAAAACATTTTTATGCCAGTAAGTGTATTTCTACAAGATGGGAACAGCTGTAGTAATTCTATGGAGCTAACTCACTGCCATCCACTCAGCTGTCCACAGTTGGCTCTGTGGATCCAGGCACTCAGAGCACTAAAGCCTAGGACACAGAGCTGCACTGTCTGGAACCACAGGTCCAGTACAGAAGACCTCAGGGCGAAGTAGTGGACCTTGATTTGAGTCTCCAATAGGAGACTGTCTGTGGTGCAGACAGGGTCATTCATTTCTTCATTCTATCATCTAATTTTATAGTAAAAAACAAGACACCATACTAGTAGCTAGTTATTTCATACCAGCTTAAAGCATGGTCTAGATGCAAAAGAGACACTGGACAGTATCCAATATTTTCAGAAATCAATACTTTAGAAAGGAGCCAGCCGTGTGGAGTGCTGAGTGCTCTTGCAGGGCTGGGCTTCTGCTGACTGAGCCATTTACAGCACAGTAGAACAGAGGTTATCTTGAAGTCTCTTGCTGAGTAGATGTGCAATCGTTTCTGTAAAAGGACAGATAACCTCATTTTATGGCTCTGTTGGGCATTAACTAGTTTTAAATCTAACCTAGTACTCTCATACTAAGATTTCTTTGTCAATTTGCCTACTTTGTTAAATGCTCTTTAAGCCAGTTTTGAGAAGTTGGGGTTTATTCATTAAATAACACATCCAAATCTTTAACACATGCTCAATTTATATTTGCTCAAGAGACAAAATTCATCTTTCTGGCAACTGTCCTTCAATAATACCATATCATGAATGTTATTTGTACTGATAATTTAGTTCTGCTGTAAGATCCTAAAACATATGTAGGATGTCCTAGCAGAACATCCTTTGCTTTTGGTTGAGTTTTATGTGTCGCCTAATAGTACATTATCCTGTATCATAATCTTTAGTGAACATGTCCTGTAAAAGTGCTAACTTCATTATATGATTAAGTTAGACTTTTTATTTTCTATCTTTTTGTAAAAATGTGAATGTAACTGAAAAATGCAATTGTAATAATTTATAAAAACCAAAGTTATCAGGCAAATATTGAAAACGTGACTGGATCTGATTTCTCTCCTAGGGTTTGGCCTTACACAGAGGTTAAAAATCATAGCTCATGGTCCAGTCTGGCTTGTCAACTGCATTAGTTGATAAAGTTTTATTGGCTTGCAGCTATCCTTGTCTCTGTTTGCTGCTTTTAACTGTTTTGGGCTATAACTATAGAGCTGGGTGGCTGCAGCAGAAGCCTTCTATCTCGCAAGGTCTAAAATATTTAGTATTTGTTTTCGAACAGAAAAAAAAATGTAAACCTTTGTTTTTTGTCTATAATTTTTCATACGTTTGGTTAATATTTTAACAGACAGAAGGCACTAGGCAGCAAGTACCCCAAAGTAGCAACAGCTATTCTTTTGTCTGATAATAAGGATGCTTTAAAAATAAGCCCTATCTACCCCTATTATTTGATTGCTCAACATTAGTATTTATCAAATGGGATATTCTTTGAGCAAGTCATTCATCAGCTAGTCTTATATAATCAAGCTTTCTAAAATATTTAAATTATACTGTTGACAATGGACTCCAAGTCATACATACTTCACTGGGTCAGTCTGGCAAATAACCGCCTGCCTTAGGCACGTAACGACTGTGCTGAGTGAGCGGCTGAGGAAGCTCGTGTCATTTTCCTCTCTGTCCCTTCTCTGATGAAGCAGTGGCATAAAGAGATGTGTTCTGGGTACGGTTTATGAAACTGCACTTTGCTAAGTAAGTTGTTGGACAGAAGAGACAGATTTCAATATTAATATGAGTATAGAGAAGAAATGCAAGTTTTCAGAAATCATTGACTTTCATGAATCAGTGGTTATTGGAAAGGGAAACATGATTACACAGTGTCGTGAATTTCCTGTCTTTAAAACTCAGCTCAGACTGATGGTTGCTTGGTTAGTTCTAAATTCACTAAACCACCTTCTGTCTACGATTCTTTTATTTAAAAAAAAAAAAAAAACAAAAAGAGGCATAAATAATTCTGTTGGCTCTTGCCTCTACTGAAAAGCTTCCATTATTTGTTCTGGGCTGTGTGCCTTCTGGACAGATGCTAACCTAGGATTTCTTTGGGGCCAAAGGGTTGAATGATGTTTATAGATAAAATGCACAAGAGGATGACATGGAGAAAATGTCCTCGTACTCACCTTTCTTTCTGTCTGACAATAGACCTGAATGTGAAGAAAATTAGCACACACACTTACTAGAGATGATGCAGGGCATCTGCAAGCAACTCATGCATAGGAGGAACAGCTCCCGAATAACAGGGTGATGGGTATCGGCTTCAGGGACGTCTCCAGGGACCTGAGGCCCACTGGAGTGTCCCCAGGGAATTAATCTTTCTTCTTTTCCTTCCTTCTTCCTTTCACCCTTTCCTTCCTTCCTCCTTTCTTCTTTCTTTCTTTCTTTCTTTCTTTCTTTCTTTCTTTCTTTCTTTCTTCTTTTCTTCCTTTCCTTCTTTCTTCCTTTCATCTTTTCCTTCTTTCTCTCTCCCTCTTTCTTTTCTTTCTTTCCTTCCTTCCTTCCTTCCTTCCTCCTTTCTTTCTTTCTTTCTTTCTTTCTTTCTTTCTTTTTTTTTCAAGGCAGGGTTTCTATGTATAGCCCTGGCTATCCTGGAACTAACTCTGTAGACCAGGCTGGCCTCAAACTCAGAAATCCTCCTGCCTCTGCCTCTCAAGTGCTGGGATAAAGGTGTGCGACACCACTGTCCAGCTCCCATTGGATTTCTTACCCACATTGACCCCATGCTTCCTTATTTTCATGCCTAAGGAAGAAATCTGGGTTGGGGCTATCTAGCATCTGGATGTCAGAGCCATTTGGATTTATATAAGGTCCCAGCACATTTTGATAATTATATTTGATCCCAATTATCACTCATATCTGTGGAGCCCTGTTCTTGGATTCAGATATTCTCGGGTTGAAATGTTTAGGAAATGCAGTTGAAAACTGCATCTGCATTGAACCTGTACAGATATTTTTCCCATCATTAATCCCTAAACAATAAATACAATACTTACATTGTATTTATGTGACTCTGAGTATGACAAGCTCCCTAGAGTTGATTTAAAGTACACAGAAGGATACCCATGCATTCCATGCAAACACGTAATTTGATATATGGGATTATAGCACCTGTGGATATTTTTGTCTCCCACGAACATACTAAAGGGGGTCTTCTATATTCCTAGTTTGTTCTTTCCATATAAGAGCTTTGGCATCTGCTGGAAAATATCTTAATAATTCAGTGTCACCAAAGTGACTGGCTTTTTGTGAGAACTGGTATGTTATCTTTTAAGATTTGTCAATTTAAGGCTCACACTGGAACTTTACCGTAGTTTGCCTTGCCCATTGTCAGCCAATTGAAAATGAGGCTTCAAATCCAACTCAAGGATTTTAGTCCCTAAGTCTTTTTTTTTTTCTACTCAGAGAGGAAATGGTGGAACCAGGCAATCCTCTGTGGACTTTGAGCCTTGAGGAGAGGAGCATGAGGCCTGTGCTTGCCAACGCGCTCTGATGCCAATCCGGTGGCGGGGCTGAGTTCACCCTGTCAGTCTTGCAAAATCAGACTATTTATTTGCTTAATTGGGAGAGTGAGGTCATGCCTTGCTAAGTAATAGTTACAAAACTCATTTGGGTAATTAAGATAGTCTTTGTTTAAAGAGGCAAATGCAGGAGCTTATAATCAGAACCGTGCTGGTGCAAAGAGGGGAATTCTGGACGAATCCGCTCCTCTTCTCTCATTTCCATTCCGCTAATTCCCTCATTTTTCATTGCCTAATGATGCAGCCTAGGTTCTGTTGACTTGACCCCTTCCTTCTGTCCCTATTAAAGTTTAACCTGGAGCCGAGTACTTTCCATTCAGTTCACAGAGTGTAGACTTTCAATTGAGCTTTAGCATATTTTTCAGGAGCGCACATACTCAGCATTGGGGACGAGTCATGCTTGCCTGTTGGAGACAATCAGGCAGTCTTTGTCAACCCAAAAATCTCTTTTTCATCCATGCCCTGGTATGCTTAGGGAGATTAAGATAATGCCTATAGGAGAGTCCTAATGTTAGGTCATAAAGGATACTTGAACTTGACAATAACAAAACATAAATTACACAAGAAACAAACAAACAAAAAGGAATGACAGGTAATTTTCTAAAGTCAATGATATGGACCAGCTCGAAAATGAAGGTTATTCAGATAAAGACAGCTTGGGCAGCTTGCAGACACAGTGTTTGAGTTTTGTTCCTGTCGGGGAACTCTCTGAAAGGTGCCAGGTCTAATGGAATTTAGATAAAGACATTCTCATTTCAGCTGAATTTCAACATTCCTCGGCGTCTGATTCATTCCTGTAATATCATCAAGCTGATAGAATTTCTGAAGTGCTTCAACATTTTTAACTGTCTCCGTTCCCCGGGGAAACTGTCACCGCATCTCAACCTAGAGGTTAGCAGAAAAGAGGGAGAATCACAGTCATGCTAGGCAGGTGAACTTGAGAGGCACCGCACAATGGAAATTTCCAGTGCGATTACATTCAGAGCCAATGTGAATCAGCTGAATTAGGTACCTTCAGTGTGTGGAATTGATGCAGCTCAGACAAAGCTTCCCCTTTAGCCTCTGAATCTTTCTTTCACTGTCAGTATAGTCATTAGGGAGGTGTGTCGAAGAGCATGACTCAATAAAATAAAATAAAATAAAATTAAATTAAATTAAAAAAAAAAACAGCTAAGACTTTTGGTGAGTTGGTCAACTAGCTCTTTTTTCACTGAGGTACAGAGTATAGAAGGCATGGCAGGAACCATAGGATGAACAGAGAGTAATGAAAGACCAACCCAGGCAGAGCATGAAAGTCAGGCAAGCTGGGGCAGCTCACTGAAGCGTGGGCAGGGGTATTGAATAGATGGGTGCTGTATTACTTACTTTTCTATCGTTATGATTAAATACTATGGCCAAGACAAGTTATGGGAAAAAGGCTTTATTTGGGCTTAAGGGAACTTGATGACACAATAAAGGCACAGTGGCTGGAGCCAGAAGCTGAGGGCTCACATTTTCAAAACACAAGCTCAAAGCAGAGAGCAAAATGGGTGTAAGGATTTATTTTTTCCATCACAACAATGCCACACCTTTTTTTGTTTGTTTGTTTTTGTTTTTTGTTTTTTGTTTTTTGTTTTTTGTTTTTTGTTTTTTTTTTTTTTTTTTTTTTTTTTGAGACAGAGTTTCTCTGTATAGCCCTACCTGATCTGGAACTCACTTTGTAGACCAGGCTACCCTCAAACTCAGAAATCGCCTGCCTCTGCCTCCCAAGTGGTGGAATTAAAGGCGTGTGTCACCACAACCCAGGCAATGCCATACTTCTTAAGTCTCCCCAAATACTGTCAGCAACTGGGAAATGAATATTCAAATGCCTGAGACTATGGGGGACATCACACTCAAAGCTTTACAGATGGAGTCTAGGAAAAGACAAAGTGAGCAAGTGTCAGGAGGATTCCAAGTATCAAGACTACATGCAGTCTGTAGTCTTGATACTTAACAGTTTAGCATGGACCAGCAATAGTAGCATCCAGAGGTATCACCTCAGCAACAGTAGCATCCGGAGGTATCACTCCAGCAACAGTAGCATCCAGAGGTATCACTCCAGCAACAGTAGCATCCGGAGGTATCACTCCAGCAACAGTAGCATCCGGAGGTATACCCCAGCAACAGTAGCATCCGGAGGTATCACTCCAGCAACAGTAGCATCCGTAGGTATACCCCAGCAACAGTAGCATGCGGAGGTATCACTCCAGCAACAGTAGCATGCGGAGGTATCACTCCAGCAACAGTAGCATCTGGAGGTATCACTCCAGCAACAGTAGCATCCGGAGATATCATCACTCTTGTAAGACCCTGATCCACAGAGGTAGCATGGCCATTTCAAAAGATCCCAAGGGACTTGGCTGTATGTGGAGGTTGCAAAGCACTGTACTTGTGAGATAAGATCTCACTAGGGAGGTCTGACTAGCCTTCAATCCCCAATCCTTCTGCTTCCACTTTTCCAGGGTTAAAATTACCAAGCTGGTGCTCTTTCTTTCAGAAAGGATCAACTGCGAAGCTCTATATTCTCCGTAGGTCATTTGATACATATCTAGGGTGCCGTCAGCAGCACAGATTCACTAGTGAAGTAGAGAACTGAATTAAGACCTAAGGAATATCATGTCACTTAGTGGCTATTTTAGCAGAGAAAGAGGAAAACAAGTCTGATCTATCACTGTTGGTGAGAGTGCCTATCTTTGTTAGGGTTTCTGTTGCTGTGATAAAACATCATGATTGGAAGCAGCTCGGAGAGGAAAGCATTTGTTTCAGCTTACAACCATTAGGTCATAGCCATCACTGAGGGAAGTCAGCGTCAGTACTCAAGGCTGGAACCGAGAGGCAGGAACTGATGCAGAGGCCATGGAGAAGTGCTGTTTTTAGTGGCTTGCCCTCTGAGGCTTTCTCGGCTTGCTTTCTTATACATTCCAAGACCACAGTACCCAAGGGAGGCAACATCCTCACTGGTCTGGTCTCTTCCCCATCAATTATTAATCAATAAAGTGCCCCTTAGACATTCCCACAGGCCAACCTAGTGTGAGCGTTTTCCTTAACTGAGTTTCACTCTTTTCAGGTAACTACGGTTTGTGTTCTTGATAAAACTAAGCAGCACAGTGTCTTGACTAGACGGAAGAACATCTGTTAGCAGTAGTTCAGTGAGGGTTTCGTATTCAGAGCTTAAATCTGTATCTTTGTGAAGTTTTAGGTTATTGGTTACATTAGGACAGCACAACGGGTTTTATAGTAGATGGAGAGGACCTAGAATTAGGGAAGGAACAGCTAGTTCATAGAAGATCAAATTGAATGCCAGCACACGTTACAGACAGACTAAGCAGACAAGCACGCCCGATATGTGGTTTCTGGATGACAGATTCTGATGGGAAAAGCCTCTTTAATCCTTTGGCTCTGTTGGAAGTCAATCTCAGGATTCCACACCAGGTAGGTACGTATGTGTTCCACCCCTGGACAGCATCCCAGCCCTTAGGTTCTTCATGATTGGGGGGAGCTGAGGCAAGAAAGGCAAGGCAGATGTTCCCTCATACCGACTGAAGGTATCACCACAGTGAGTGTTGGGGAAACACCCATTCACCAAACTCACCACAGAGTATGCGGGCTGCTTGCTAGACAACAAGAGCACAAACTCTTTCCTCCTCTCCAGTTCAAGCGAAGGCAATTAGCAATAGGACAGAGCATCTTGTGACCGGTCCATGATGAAGGAGTCTAAGAACTCCGGTTTACCGGCAGAAATGAAAAAAAGTGAAAGCAAATAGGTAAAATTCTTCCGGATCATGAGGGAGGGTTTGGGGAAGGTTTTGTTTAGTCTCATGATATGATCTTAGAAAATAGGTTTTAAAAGTGGTTTTGTGTACGTCTGACTCTGGCACTCATTTCCACGCGATGTGAACCTTCAAGTTTTGCTCGTTGCCGCCTGTAAACAATTTGGCTTGAAGAAAACACCAGCTGTACTCTCAAAATCTCTTCTGCTTACGTTCCTTATGGCGTTCAAGTTGCCAACTCTTGGTGTCCATTGAACACTATGATTCCGAAGGAGTTGATGGGTTTTCATGCTGTTCAATTTCAGCATGACTGATGAAAATAACAGTTAATCTGCTCTGCATTGTGCTTAGTCCATTGGTTAATGGAGAGGGCTTGCTCACGAGCTTGCCAGTAGTAGCATTTGAGTCAAACTGGCCTCAGTCAGCTTTTAGAAGGAGACAGAGTTTTTCACCCCTGTTATTGGAAAGTGTGAGTCCTCAAAGCCTTCCATACTACTGTGAAAAAATCCCCAGGGAGTACTGCGTCCACATCTAGACTTGATGACATTGTTTACACAATGTGCCACAAGTTTTCTTTAAAAAAAAATTAATATTCATTTGTTTTTACTTATACGGTATAAGTGTTTACCTACTCGTATGTATGTGGACCAGGTGCATGTCTGGGACCCAGAAAGCCCCCCAGAATTGGACTCACTGGTGGTTGTGAGTGGACATGTAGATTCTGAGAACTGAACCTAGGCCCTCCAGAGAACACTCAGTGCTCTTAATAGCTGAGCCATCTCTCCATCCTGTTGCAATTTTTCTCAAACAAGCTTTCTCCTTTGTCTATATTCTCAAAACCTGTCACTGGCTAATTTCTGTTAGTTTGAGTCTATTTTGGGGTGCAAAAGGATGAGTGTAGAGGAATGAGGACCTTGTACTCACAGAGAAGCACTAAGAAAATTGGGAATGTTAACCACGCAGGGGTGTCTCCTTAGTGGAGGCAATAAATCAAATACCTGCATTCCACCCAGAAAGCTGAGAGTGGAGGTAGCTAATGACCTGGTGACCTTTTTGCTATCTAAATGGACAGACCTCACCCACCTTTTGCTATACTGATAGAGCTCACCCTAACTCCCCAGAGTGATCATTCCAGACTCTTCCCTCCCTTGACAAGGACCTCTCCTTAGGGGAGATCTCCCACAGCCTTTACAGCCTGCTGACCTCTATGTTAGTGGTCAGAGACCACATTAGATTTTTAGGCCTTCTAGCCAGAGAACTCATCCTCATGTATATTTTAAGAGTTTCTTTGTAATCACAACTTAAGCTTTATTGAGCACCTGGGATTGGAATTATGGAAATTATTGTTGCCTGGAGACCTCTTTTCAAATTCTATTGTGTTTAAATATGCCTACAATAAACCTCCTGGTATTAGACTCCCTGAAGAAGTCTGATTCGTGTTGGCAAGTCAATCTGCTTCAGTTATCATTCTTCTCTCGCAGCGGGATTCCTTTCCCTGTTTGTGGCCTGCAGAGACCCCCTTAGATGACGATGGCTATTGTTGTTTTCTTTTTCTTCCCAGTCAGATACCAGACTTCATTTAGGGAGCAAGGGTGTGGGAATTTTAGGAGTGCAGAGGCAGATGATCCCTTTGCAAGCTAGTTCAACGTCATGGTCTCCTGTGGCTTCATTTAAATCTCAAAGGTTTTCATGTAAACATTGTAATTCATACATAAATTTGAGAAATTACACCTGAAAGCCAGTGGGATTTTTGGCTTTGGAGTCAGAGCTTTGGTTTCACACTTCATTTTCTCTCAGATGCCTCAGGCACCTGATGCTTCCTTCTTTGAATGGGCCCAACATCTCACAGGCTAGCATAGCAAAGCCATTCTTATTCCTAACAGCCTTAACATCGCGGATGTTTGCTCTCGGGAATCCTGGTCCAGTTGTCAGGAATGAAATATTCTCCCCCTTTGACATCAACTAAAAGTTTAAAAAACTGATTAACACTTCAATAACATTTAAAGAGAAGTTGTGGCTTTAAAAACAAAGCGAGTCTGAAAACTCACTGACCACTCTTGTAGGCCTGAGCTCAAAAGGCACCATTATGAGAGAATGAGCAAACACGTGCATGGGGAAGGGTTTTCGGACTTGGCAGATATATTTCTGAGGTCAGCTGACAACTGAACTAATAGAAAAAAATAGTGTGGAAAGTATCCATTAACAGTTCTATTAACTGTCCACTCTAGTAAAGATGTCTGGAAATCTGAATGTAAGGATGGAGGCAAAAGTCCAGCATAATGAAAAACTGGCTTTGAATAAAGGAGGAACTAAGATTTCTAAGGAGAATATTTTTGCACATTATAAACTCAGCTACGCTTTCAGTTTTGTTATAGAGGTGCAGATACGTCCGTGTGATGGTTGTGTTTCCTCCTTTGGCTTCATGGTTGTAGTGACAAAGCATATGAAGCCATAACTATGAGTTGTTTTTAACCTCATGTTTCATTGTAGAGCTTCTTAACTTTTACAAGTTTCATTAAACTGGGTTGTTCAAGTTCATTTCCATGCAAGTCTATAGTGAGTGTCATTTGATTATCTTCTCCCCCACTTTGTTATTTTCTTCCCTTTCCTTTTTCTCTCCCTGACCTGGTAGTCTCTTTTATTCCACTAGGATAGACAGTTTCTCTTTTACTTTTATGTCAGAATAAAAGATGGAAAAATATAAGCTGGCTGAATATGCTGATGTGTGCCAGTAATCCAGCACTGCACAGCTCGAGGAAGGAGCATAGAACATTTGAGGTCAGCCTAGGCTACATAGTGAGACTCTGTCTCCAAAAGTAATAGGACAACAACAAAACAAATAAAACAACAACAAAGCCGAGATCACAGCAGGGCCATCCCAGCTGACACTCATTACTTTTCTTGCTGCTATGACAACATTTTTGACACAAGCAATGTTTTTAAGGGAGAAAAATTGACTTTAGTGCCCTGTCTAGGGGCTTGTGTCCCTTATGTCTGGGAATGAATGGTAGAGAGCCAAGCTGATCCACGGTGGTGGGAGTCTCCTGTAGGCAGGGAGCTGCTCGTTACAAGGTCTGGACCAGGAAGCAAAGTGAGCCCAGGAGGAAGCAGTGCCAGCCAACGGCCCCCCTCCAAAGCTTGTTCCTCTCCACTGCCTCCAGGTGGGTCCTGATTCCTAAATGCCCCAGCCTCCTAAATAAGCAATGCCAGCAGGGAACCAAGTGTTCAAACACATGCGCCTACAGGGGGACACTTCAGACATGGATGTAGTTTATTTCTATCGTGGTCGATAATGCTAGAGCCAATCGGAAGGTCTCAGTCACTGGGCGGGAAAGATGAACATGCATTTAAATGTGCTTGAAGTTTAAATGTGCGTTTCAAAGTGCTTTTGAAAGTGTTGTGTTTGTTAATAATGAAAACATTTTTGATCCTAGGAACAAAGCTGGTGTTTGTTTCTAATTTTAAAACTTGCCTTCATCTACTTGCTGTAACATTGACTGCTGGGTTTTCTAATGTGTCTTCCATCCTCGGAGGCATCCGTAGCGAGTGTGTAGGCTGGGTTCACAGTGGGAAAGTGTTTCTATTTTCTATAGCCATTTGGACATACTACTATTTCCAAGTGGATACTGTTTTTCTGTCAACTCCTCAGTCCTAGTTTGGGAAGCGAGGCACGCACTAAGCAGCAGATTG
The DNA here is from genome assembly GCF_008632895.1 of Mastomys coucha. Classification (NCBI taxonomy): domain Eukaryota; kingdom Metazoa; phylum Chordata; class Mammalia; order Rodentia; family Muridae; genus Mastomys; species Mastomys coucha. The sequence goes on along the minus strand of NW_022196906.1, from coordinate 88,021,479 downwards.
TCTGTTAGTGGCAACTGTTTGTCCTGCGCTAAAGACTCTAGGACTCATGCAGAACCACCCACCCCCACCCCTGTTGCCACTCTTTGGCTTCATAACTGGAAGCCATTGTCTAGGCCACTCAGCTTCTAGATCAAGTCTTAATTTTGATAGACAGTGGATTTGGACTTTTGGGTTTTAAAACTGGGAGCTTGCCTTCATTTTTTTCTTTTATTTCTGAAGTTATTCGTTTTGAAAGAAAGAGACACAGAGACCTTACTTCTGGGGGTAATTGTGAATTTTTTTTTTCTACCCAGCTAGACTTTCCACTACGGAATGAGCAGAAAGTCCAGAAAGAAGGTTATGTGGACTTGTACAGGTGATGATCTACTCCACAACAATCCCGCAAAGATTCAGAGCCAAGGCCTAGCCTTCATTGAGCTTGGCTCAATAGAAATCTTAGACATATTTCTTTTTCTAACATTCCTTCTTGATTTTTGAGGAATTATTAATTGGAATCTTTTTCTTCATAACCTATTGTTATTTTATGTAAAACATTACTTCTTCATATTTGTCACTAAAAGCAATCTTATATTGTCCAAACAAGTTATTTGAAATATATTTGAATTGTGAAACTGGCTTTAAAAGTGTTATTGTTGATGGGGAACCTATGGCTAACCTGTATATGACATTTATAATTTTTTCTATTAAAGTAATACATATACATGGTAGAAGTATTGAAAAACTTTTATAAAAACATAGTAAAATGGTATCTTTACATGCAAAATATTTAATGAAGTTTCTTCAAAAATATATGGCCTTTTCTATTTTTAAATTCTATAGAATTTAAATTATACCACATAGTTTTATATTTTTCTTTTTTTTTTTAAAGTCAAAGTATTAGCCAAGTATGGTGGCACATGCTTATAAGCCTAGCACTTGGTAGGCAGAGGCAAGAGGCAGGAGGGTCACTGCAAGTTTGACACTGGTTATGTTACAGAGTGAGCCCTAGTCACAAATGAGCAGAAACAACAAAACCAAAAACATTTTATAGGAAATCTGGCAGATTTCCACATTATGGATGGACTGGCAATGCAGTTCAGTTGTAAAGTGCTAGCCTAACATCTGAGACCCTTGATTAAACCCACAACACTGCAAAAACCAACTAGCCAACCCTCCAAACAAAAAGACCATTATAAACAAACAGATAGCATTCCAAATAGGAAAATGCACTATTTAATTAACCACAGATTTCAGTCATTTTCATGGTTTCCATTGTCTTGTCAAAATTCTGTGGGATCTTTTCATCCGACGTGTTCAGTGTCTTTGCAATATTTGCTTAGAATGTATTCCCAGAAGTGAAGTGCAGTGATCAGGCTGTGTGCCCGGCTCTAAGTTACTCCACAAGGTCTACATCGGTGGTTAAGAGGACTATGACTTGCCCTAGGTGATTTCATTTTACAAACAGCTTTTGAATTCATTGGGGGGAGCATTTGCTCCTTGTTGGGCATATAAATAATGCCACGCATCTGTCACCATCCAGGACATGCAGACTGAAATGTATTCCTAGAGGTAAGATGGATGCCTCACTATAGATTTTTTTTCAAAGTCATCTGGGACCAAACAAGCACATGGGTGTATTAAAATCTTATCAGAAAACAAGCCTCAAAGTTTACTGAACACACCGGAATGAGAAAAGAATGCATCACCCCCACCTGAACCCTTCAAAGGGGCAGAACCCTAACATGGTGATAGTGATGGCCTCCACTAACTTTGTATCTGGTGACCCAGAATATCCACCAAGAGACAGGTAGAAAACTCCCAATTATCCCAGGAACTTTAACTTGACTGCTACCACTGTTGACACAACCTACTCCAAAGGTTTTCTGCCCGACCTTCTGTTTGTCAGTGCATCTGTCTGGATCCAATCCTGACCTTTGCCTCTATGGTCCCATACCCTGTCTAGACAAGTAGATTAGATGCTGATGCTCAGCTCAACTTTGATCCTCCAGCGTGGTTCGACCCTGTGAACCAGACTGATTGATGACTAGTCCCTCCAACTGTGTCCCTTAACCTTTAGCAGCCTCCTGCTTCCACTAAGGAATCTTTGGAACCCCCAGAGCTCATCAGTGGCCAATTTATCCCTTCTGCAGCTATGGAGTAGCCCTCCAGTTTGTATATACAGTGGTGCATTTACTGTGTGAAGTGAAGTATAAAGTGTTATCTGAGAGGTAACACTAGTAATTAAAATAGGAATTGGAGACCCTCTTCTTGACTCAGTAAACTTTCACTGGAATCAGGGCTACTTCACAAATTGCAGCCAGACAACAGAACCTACGAAGCTTGTGAATTTATTGTTATTTAATACATTCTGACATTGTAGAAAGAGACAAATATATGTTTCTGACATAGTGTGCTGGTAACATAGGATTGAAACTGTTCTCAGGGCAATACCAGTGACACCCAGGCTTCACAACCCCAGGGACACATTCTTCACTTGTGTTATCTGACTTCTCAGAAGTCAGCAAACATAGGACTTACTCCTTATCAAATAATTTGGCAATTTCAATAGCAACACCCTTTTGTCTTATGCTCTTAAACTGACATCACAAGACCAAACTGTCGATGTGCACAAAATCTAACGTCGTCTATTTCCTATCTAGGTTTCCTGTTGTTTCCCTTCTTTTCTGTGTGGTACTGGGGACTAAACCCAGGACCCCATGCATGCTGGGTCAGGATCCCAGAACCTGGCTGTTCTTCCTGGTGTTTCGTTGTTGTTTTTCCTTTCCTACCTTATAATGTTTGCAGGCATGTCACACCAAGGGTCTTCCAACCTGATTTCTTTACTCGCTTCCACTTCTGAAGGGTTAGCTTGTTAGAGAATGCCCCTCTCACCTCAGTTGCCCAGGTACTTAATTCTATATTCAAAATGACTCTGAGGTTTCTCTTTTCTTTGCATCTCATACTGGGCTCACCTTCATTGTACCAAAGAAGAAAGGGAACGGGAGAGGAGACAGAATTTGAAATGAAAGTACCAATGTGACTACTGCAGTGTCTTGACTGGGTTGTTTTGTCTTAGATGTCTTGAAGGAATAGATAATTTACATTTGAGATTGTTCTGCAATCAAAGCGTCTTAATTAGCTGAATTGGTATGTTTTCCTCAGTGCCTAGCTAGTTTCAGAGTGACAAATACTTTTAAAGTCAGCAATGTATTTATGAAACAAAAAAGGTGGGGGGTTTGGATGGATTTTGGACAGGGTCGGCTGCATGTCTAAGTCACTAGGAAGGGCTATTTTGCCCTAAAACCATTTCCAGAAGCATAAAATATTGAGGCCCTTTTGGTCCCTCTTTTCTGGGAAGGATGGGGTCCAAGCCAAGCTCACTATTATGGATTCCCAGTTGAACTCACTGCATCTATCAAGTTGGTAGAGAATGATTATTTTAATTTTAATCTTTTTTCCCATTATGATGATAATCGATCATCTAAAGACATGCTGATTAGCCATATTTTCTTTCCTGAACTGTCTTCTATCAAATAGTCTGTGGTGATATCTATCACATTAATCAGCTCTGAGTCATTGACATGCAAGGATTCTGCTCTCTTGCTAACGCACGACAGACTCTTTTGGCTAATTTGAGCCAGGCTGCGCATCTTTTCTCTGATTGTCCCAACTTTAGGCTGTATCCTTTGCCTAGTGGTTCTGCTTGCCTGGCCTCATCTATGCAAGAATTCTGCTGAGTCAGTTTAGCAAAATGCCTTCTTTACTATTGGATGAAATTCCTCATCTCTCAGCTCCAGTCCTCAGCCCTCCATCCTCAACAGCCATCAAGTGTCCCCTGAAGGTGTAATCCCATCAAGTCGGAGTTCTATTAGCTAGATTCCCTCTTACTCCTCTGCCCCACAGGGATTTTCTAGCTAGCCACATGTTGACTCCGCTCTGCTCCCTGGCTGGCTGTGCTCTTAGCCTCTGCTGCACGTAGGTTCAGGCTGAGCTCTGCCTTATACCTGGGTCCTCTAGTAGCAACTGCTTACGAACACCTGCCTTTGCATTCTTTAACCATATTGAGGGTAGTTTTTTTTTTTTAACCTATGATAGAGATTTCCCAGTTTGCCTTATTGATGGATGGACTGAGACAGGGTCATGCTCTGCTGCCCAGGCAGGCCTGAAGCTTCTATGCTCCTATGGTTCCTCTACATTAGCCACCTGAGTGATGGAAATACAGTCGTGTGTCACTGTAACTTTTGTTATTAAGTTTTCATAATGCGTTATATTACTGCTTAAGTCCTTTTAAAAAGTTTTTGTTCCTATATGAGATCATACATCCATTTTGTTTTTTTTTACATTTAAGTTTTTAAAATGCATGTTTTGGTTTTTTTTCATGTAGACTTTACCATTTTTGATGGTATTACAAGGTTATACTTTTATCATTTTGTGCAGATATGTATATTTAAGGATAAAGGAAGATTTTATTCATTGAAATGTTACCAAAGAGTAAGAATATGAAAAAGTTTGCCTCTTTGTAATAGGTTAAAGAGTATATTTTATTTGCTCTTAAATATCATATCACCTTCTTATAAAGTGCCAGCCATGAAGAATTTACATTGAGAAAGAATGATCATTCTTTTAAAATATAGCTTCATCTGTAATAAGTGGAAAGTGGTACTAAGGGCATGTTAACATGGACAAGGGCCTGGGTTTAATTCCCAGCCTTGAGGAAAAATAAAAGACAGGACAGGAGTCATGCAGTCCTGGCTTCAATTGCCAGCATCTGAAAAAGCCCAAATTATGATAGCCACTATAACTACGATAAAGCTTTTTGGTATTCAGATTTATGTCACAAGGCCATGCCAATTCCTGCCATTGAGAGCAAAGACATTATTAAACCCTTTGTGTAGAAAAAGGCAGACAGTAGAGTTAGCCGGCTCGCTCTGACTGGAACAGCTAGCAGAGAATGAGGCTGAGATTACAGTTGGGGGCTTTAACTCATTTGGTTGTAGCAGTGGTAAAACATCTAACCAACATATTGTAAATAAGGATGTGAGACTTTATTTTGCCTCACAGTGTGGGGGTCCAGTCTGTGATAGCAGGGGAGGTGAGGCAGTGACAGTGGGAAGGGCATGGTTACACTGTAATCAAGAAGCAGGCATCGATGATCCAGGGCCTCAGGATGCTCTTTCTCCATCCCTCAGGCTAGAGCACCAGCCCATTGAGTGGGGTTGCCCATATCATACTATGGCTAGTCTTCTGTCCATTAAACCAATGCAGAAAACCTATCTTAGTGATTCTGAACCCCATCAAACTGACAATCCAATCTACTCAGCACATTTGAGATTCTGAAATTATTGGTCTTGCACGGTTCTATTACATATGAGGGATTCAAGGCAAGCCTTGCAAGACAGATGTGTCTATCTTGTGTTGTCAGATTGTTTACCGTTCATGTCCTATTGATTTTCACATTGAATCATTCAGCTGGACTAAAACTATATGAATCTGAGTTTGGAAATAGTAGTCAAATTCATAGCAATGTATAAACAACTACTCTGATCACCCCAGAACAGGTGCAGTGTTTTCCACTCAATTATTTCCCTCTCAAGTAAGACGAAGCCACACCTCCTCAGCATTGATGGGCGACTACCCACGGTCTCAGATTTACCTTCAGATCTGCTGTGAGACGAGGATGCTGAAGGCTTTGGCTCTCAATTCCACACTCCAAAATGAAGAACCTTTGAAAAAAATGAAATTAGTCTTTTTAAAGAAAGGAGGATGAGAATGAACCAATGTTTTAATAATATTATTTTACTGTTTTTGTGGCTCCAAAGTTTTTTAATGCTAACATTCCTTCCAGTTTCTGGTGGGTCTTTTCAGCTGGATTTATAGGTATTAGCAAGAGTTGGGAGGGATCCACAGATCAGTCCTCTCTGGCTTCTGGTTGAGAAGCCAGTTGGTACTAATGGCAACAGTCTAGCTTGCTGCAGATAGAGTGCAGCCAGATACACTAAACTTCCCAAGGTGTGTTAGACCACTCTTTGCCTTCTCTCTTTAAACTACATACTGTATCATCTGACTGATGCCACAGGTGAGAAGTGAGCCAGGTGAAAGAGTAGATTTATATAGAAAAGAAAAAAACTCAACTATAAATGAAAGTGGGTAGGGGGGATGAGAACATCTCTCAGACCCAGACACCACTGCCCTTCAGTTTTGTCTTCTCAGAGTTCTGCTCCATTTAAACACCCTTTCAGTGTTAAGGGGTGTGATGGGATATTGATTCCTGTATTAAAAAGAGTGCTTTCTCATGGCCGGTAACTCAGCTTGTAGGGGTGAGATCTCAGAGAAAGATGTATGAAAACGTTTCATAATTAGACAGGCAAAGGGAGATTTAGATAATCTCGGAGATAAACACTGCATATGGATCTTTCTAGGTTTAAAAAGAATATAGCAATTCTTATTTTTATTTTCATTCCCATGGCAACACACTAAAAGAGTCTAGACAAGTCCCTGAGATTCAAATATAACCTTTTCTTAGCTCCTTCAAGGAATTTAACTCTTTCTGGACTGTAATGCAGCACTAATTCTCTTTACTACTGAAATGCTTGGTGCAGAAAATTTAAATACATTAGAAATTTAATTGTGAAAACAAACATGGAAAATAGCATATGACTTCTAAAGAACAGATCACAATTAATTTCTCTGCTGATTCCTGGTCTTTTCTCACTTGTGCACAAATTTAGTTAAAAGCTTTGAGACAGCCTGCAGACTCTAGCGTTCTCTTGTTTTGCCATGACATTGTACAAGGTTGTTTTTGTAGATGATAACTGATGTTTACATTCCACACGAAAGGGCACGGAACCAAAGCCAGGTATGAGTATGTCAAAGAAAACCTCAGACCCTTAGTTAGGAAAACAACTGAAGCCAAACAACTCCTTGCGGTTATTCTATGTGAGTTGTTATGTGGATCACTGTATGTATACATGCTCAAAAAGGGTTTGCTCAGCAGATGTCAGATTTCAGTGTGGTAGACGTAAACAGGCTAAAAGTAAAAAGATCATCATCTTTACCCTTTCCTCTTGGTTTCTTATTTTGAATCCAGCAGAACGAAGATACCAACCCAGAACTGGGTCACACAGTGTGTGTGTGTGTGTGTGTGTGTGTGTGTGTGTGTCTGTCTGTCTGCCTGCCTGCCTGCCTGTCTGCTTCCTGGCTAAGTATTCAGCATGACTAGCTGCCTCATACTCCTGGTGCCACGCCTTCATTCTATGAGGCCTGTACCTCACAGAGTCCCAAATAACCCTTCCACCCTAAACGTTTTTTTTTTTAGATATTTTGTCACATCGCTGAAAATAATGGCAGAATCTTCTATCATAGGGGTCCCACTTTTTGTAGAGTCATTAACTAGCTAGGCTGGCACTGTCTTGGAGTAGAGACAATAGCAGGGTCATCTCATTGGGATACTTCAGCTCCCTGTGGCCTTTCAGCGGGGACATTTATACACAGCAGAGTGATATAGAAGTATGCTTTCCCACTGCTTCTTTTCGGAAAGTGTAAGCCGGTCGCACTTCTCCCTACCTAGCAGCTCAGCATACTAAGTGACTGGTCAAATCTTTTTGACTTTTTCTTTGCACGCAGTTAATTATTAATTATTATTATTGTATGTGTTTGTATGTGCGATATGCATATTTGCACATACATGGCCACCTTGGCATTTATGAGGAGGTCAATTTTGGGAAGTTGTGGCTCTTTCCTTCTAACCCTTCTGTGGACTCTAAAGCTTTACCTCTTATTTTTACACTTCCACAGCGATCACTTTTATCCAGCATCCTGCCAGCCATTACTGATTTCTTTTTCTTAAGCAGTTTTCATATGACTTCCCTTTCTACTCATCCCTACCACTGTGTGCCAGTCTCTCGCGTGGACTTCTACAGTGATGCTTTGACTGATCTTGCTCCCTGTCATTACTAACGTCTCAAGGACTCATTCCGCACTCTTAGGGACCCTCTCTAAAGTGTACTTCACTGTCGTGATTAAAGACATTTAATGTTTATCAGTTGCTTTCAGGATACATTCAGAATTCCCAAATCAAAGCAGCAAATGTCTTTCTAGCCCTAGTTCTCACCACTCCCTGCCCGTCAGAATTTTCTAGAGCCACTCTTGACTTTTACTCTTGCCTCAGAGCAGCGCGTTCTTTCCTGTGTGTCCATCTTTGGATTGCATTCTTCTCATTGCTTAGACTTCCTTTCCTGTGCTGCCTTCTGAGGAATGTGAATTCACTACTCCTTCCTGGAGAATTAAGAAATATTTCTTTATATTTTCATTTACTTCAGAAACTTCTTATAGCTACAGTGAAATAGAATTCACACACTAAGTCACACCATTTCAAACGTTCAATTGTTTGAATACATACACAGTCCACTTTACTACATTTTCATAATGGTTAAAAAATCCTTTATTAATTAGTAACTATCATTTGTTCCTGTTTCTCCCCCCACCCCAGATCATTGGAACCAACAATACACTTTCTGTGTCTACGGATTTGCCTTTTTTGATTGGTTGATAGAAGTCACAAAGCATGAGACTTCTTGTTGCTTTTTCTATTAGCATAATATTTTCAAGGTTCATCCACTTTGTGGGATGTTCATACTTTACATTGTCATATTAGTGCTTCATTTAGTATAAAACATATTCTACTGAGTTGACACACCACATTTGTTTATTCATTCGTCAGTTGCTACACATTTGGTCCTTTCCAATTGGAGGCACTGTGCATCTTCACATTCAGGTTTCTATGTAAGAATCTTTACATTTCTCTTTATGCAAGTTAGGCTGCTGTGTTACATAGTAACTTTATGAGTAACATTTTGAAGAGCCATCATACTGTTGGAATAGCATAAGCAGGATTTAAATTTCCTAAAAGTGGTGAATACATGTTTCAAATTCTCCACACTCATCTAATATTTGTTACAGTCTCCCTTTTTGGTTCCAATCATCCTAGTGAGTGGGAAGGGACACCTACTTGTGGCTTTAAACTGCATTTCCCTAATAGCTTAGCAGCATTTGTAAACGAAAACTTAGGTTGGTGTTATGGGATGAGTATTCAGTCTCAGCACCCGAAGAAAACTGAAGCTGGAAGACTATGAGTTCAAGGCCATCCTGGGCTACACAGTTCCAGGCTGTTTAAAAATAAACAGACAACACAAATGACCCAGATTCCCATGTTCTTTTGTTTATTCTTTGATTTCCCGTGTTCCTTCTCTTCTTAGTTTTCCCATATTGCTCTACACATATGAGTTACTACATCTATTGTATAGTCAGTCATCATTTGTTAGTCTGCGTTCTGTGTGTTTGTACACTTGCATGTGTGTGAGCATGAATCCCTATATGTGAGTGCTGATGTCAGTCAGAGGGTAACTTTAGCTGTTGAGGATCTTCTTCAATTGCTCTCAACCTTATTTTTGAGAAAGGGTCTCAAACTAAACCCAGCCTCACCCATCCACAGAGACTAGCTGCCCAGTAAGGGCCAGGTAGCCTATTGTCTCTGTCACTGGGATTTTACACATACATGTAAACACATATATGAGTTCTAAGCATCCTAACTCAGTTCTCATGCAAGCAAGTTCTTCATGTCAAGAGCTTTAATGGCTAATCTGTTTCCACTCTACCATACGCTGACCTTTTGAGGGTGGAGTTGGCTCTTTGTTTATTCTTGTCTTCTACCTAACTTTCTTGTTTCTGAGAAGAGCTTACTTTTCAACTGAATAGAGCACACCTGTAATTTCACCCTTTGCTCCTTTTTTTTAGGAACTTTCCTCATCACAGTTGGGGTGTGAGTGCAGAGGCATATACCTGTGAGGCCAGTTTACATGTTGGAACATGTACATATTTGAGTTGAGAGGTTGCTACTAGCACTCTGTTTTCATTATTATTATTGTTGTTGTTCTGTAGAGAAATTAGTCTGCAGGGTAAAAAGTAAAAACAAATCTATTAATTTTTTTTTGTAAAAAATAATCGTGAGAACTAAGGCTAGAAAATGATGGCCTTTTCTCCTCTTCCTTTCTTCTCTCTAACCTCCTTGCTTTAGAAACATGTCTTGACTTCTTGTCCTTTTCTGGATATGGTAAAAAAAATCAAAGTACATAACAAATAGAGGCAAAAATGAAGTAGATAAGTGATCAGCACTGCAGAAAACAGAAATTGGGAAGGGAAGACAAGAAGACGGAAAGAGAGGAGAAAAGAGGAGATGTGCCCGGATACTGCCATGGTCAGTTGGTGTCAGTCCCACCCGTTGAGAATAGGAAAACTACCACATTTAAAGTCAAATTTGAAGCAAGCTTTAGTTAAAATACTAGCCAGGTGGACGAATCTGGATTCATAGAAAAATAGCACAAAGTCATGTTTTACAAGGGCTTAAAAAGGCAAACCCCACAATTCATTGCATTTCCCATCAGGTCCAATCAGGGACAAGCATCCATCCTGATGGGTTTCTTGCCCACATACCTCCTGTCCACATGTGAGTAAGCACATCAGTTGCAGGTGGGTCAAATAAACATAGGGCAAACAGAACTTGTTCTAAACTACAAACAGAACTCTTAACCTACAAGGTATGTTTTTCCTGTTTTGGTCTCACAATGGACTGGCCAGAAGTAAACCAGAAGGACATTCTCCTGTAGTGAGGGATGAAGGGGATTTATTTTATTCAAACCATGTTTTAATAGTAAGCACTGAGCATACACAGTTGATTGTCCTTCTCATGCTATTTTAGCATTTAGGTGGGAAGTTGTTATTTTTGAATGAAGGTACACTTGACACAAAATTAAATTCACCCTTTTAGTGGAATTATGAGACATTTTTAATTTAATTATCACTAGAGTGAAGATTCATAATTCTATTATTGATCTTACCAATATCTCCTGCTATTCCTGGAACCTATTTTTCTTATATGGTCTACTCCTGGCTACCATAGATTTGTTGTATTTTACCAAAAATCATGCCATTAGAATGTTATAACATGATTCATTTGTAGTCTAGTCTCATTTACTCAGGGTGATATTTTGAGAGCTAATAATTCGGTACTAGAGAGACCAACTATTCATTCCTTTTTATGCTGTGCAGATGTATTACAGCTTGTTCATCAACCTATCAGGGAAAAGATATTTGAATTTATGGAAATCTGGATTCACCACTGAGCTTTGAATGTCTCCCACAAGTTCAGATGTTTGAATATTCCGTCCCTTGTGGGTTGGCACTGCTTGGGTAAGTTTTGGTGGTCACACTGGAGACAATATGGCACTGGTGGGCTTCCAGAGGTGAAGACCCCATCTTCTGCCCTCTTAGTTGGGCTCTCTCTACTTCCTGCTTTCAGTTAGAGATGTGAGCCTTCAGGTCTCAGTTAATCTGCTTCAGCTGCCATGTCAGCCACCCGCTGCCATGCTGTCCTGCCATTAGAAACCCTATTTCTCTGGAACCATAGGCCCAAATAAGTCCTTTCTTCTATAGATTGCCTTGGTGCTGACATTCTATCACATGATAGGAAGGGAGCTATGTGATCGTCAATAGATTCTCATGTGAATGTGGTTACGCTCTCTCATGTGTAAGTATTTAGGAGTGAAGTTTTGAGTCTCATCACAACATACGTTTAGCTTTGTAGAAAATAGTGAGTGATCTTTCCCAAGGGGGCGTTTACTATTTTGACTGCTATTAGCAATGCAGGCGAGGTATAGGACTCCATTCTGAAGGCTTCAGAGGACAGCAATGCGTGGCAGGCAGCTTCCTGGACACTCTTAGGGCTGCCGTGGTACCCAGGCAATCTCCTTGAATTTCCAGTAAACGATAACATTCCTGCTCATCCCAGATGACAGTCACTGTGGGAGATGATAAGGAACATGAAAATGCCAGGAAGCATGGCCTGCCCCTCCACCTTCTTTCTATATATGTGCACATGGCTGCTGGGCGGGTGAGGAGTACAGAAATCCAAGAGCTTCAGAGGGACCCACAAGATAATAAGCTGAGGCTCAGATTTGAGTGTGATAGACATAAGATCAGGATGAAGAACCTTGGGACTGAGAGGGCAGTGCTGGAGTGGGTGCCCTCCCTAGTGTTCAGTGGATGGTACTCTTGAATATTGAGGTAGAGGACAACCTTGAACTGCAGACTGATTTGTGGGTGAGGGTGACTTTAATTACACATAGACAAAAAGCTATGCAACCACAGGAAGTTTCTATAAAACTCCATCCCTAAGATGATCCGGAGCCTGTTTGAATGAATAAACACATGACTAGAGGGGCTTCAGCTATCAGCAGCATTTTCACAGAACTTCAATCTAATTATGACTTTAGGGATTTGAAAATCCTCAGGAATGTAAATATGATCTCGTGATTGTGCCGAGCTTCTCCGTGTCTTAATTGATGGCATCAGCTCTAGTGTTGAATGCATGCTAATTGATAAAGCAGATAAAGTACTTCCAAGGTTTTAAAGTATCATCTCGCAACTCTAGCTGCACACGTCAATCACCTGGGAGGGCTTTAGAAAATCCTGAAGTCTGTACACTGCCCTAGAAATGTTAGTGTGCCAGCTCCAGGATGGGCACAGGATGCAGGGGCTGCGAAGACTCTGCCCTTCCCCTCCAGGTTCTGTGAATGCACACCAGGATCATTTTTTTTTTTAAACTTTGTTTTAGGTGCTCAAGATTGAATCCAGGGCATCTTGTGTGTTAAGCATCCTTATGCCACCAGGCTACAGCCCTTACTCCCTAACTTTAATATTTTATTAAACATAAACATACAACACACATAGCAAAAATGTTGCACTATTATTTTATGTGTAGAGCACAGAGTTCACAGGATGAATTGATTGTGAGTTGATTTGTAATTGTCACAACTATCTATCTCTATTAGTTTTCTGTTGCTTTAATACACTATCATGACCAGAAGTGATTTATAGAAGAGAGTATTTATTTCTGCTTATGGTTCCAGATGGAGAGTACAGAGAGGCATGGAGGCCTGGCAGCAGGCAGCCAGAGTGAGGTGGAAATTTCTGGTTTCTTTGGAGACCCAGTTGTGTCATGTGATGTTCTTCTGGAACATGTGGGAAGATGTTTTGCTGAGAACAGACACATGGTTTTCTGGAAGCTGCCTGGAAAAGGGCATCTGACATTTTTGCTAGAGTGGATGCTTGAGAGAACACATGGTATTTACAAAGGGTATGAATATAGTCCAGCAGACAGTGGACTGTGCTATATGGCATTGGTTTGCCTTGGCATTCTTTGCTGATCTTCATTCGGCTTTGCTGATGCTCCTCTTTGCTGGAGATGTTATGTCATTGGTTTGTCTTGCATTTGTTGTTTGTCATGATTTTGTAGACAGAAACACACCAAAAACTTCTGGTGGTGTTCCAGTGGCTTCTTGCCCTTCCATGGACTGGGGCTGATTGGCAAAGCCACACGTTTTCTTCTGGATCGAACTGCCACTGTTGAATCATGAATGGTGTTTGTGAGTGGATTGAGCTACTGCTGCTGATTCAGATGAACTAAATTGCTGCTATCCTGACACTAAAGACTGGGATCACTCTAAGAAACTATTTTTTAAACAGGTCCACATCCTCCTTTGCCCTATTAACCTTTCCTTTCCACCACCTCTGGTTGGCTAGAGGGGGGGGGGGTTAAAGAATTTAAGTACCCTTATTAAACTAGGTTTTGAAAAAAATATAAGCCTACAGCAGAGCTTGAAGCTAAGAGGCCACATCTCCAATCAGTAACACAAAGCAGAGAATGACCTGGAAGAGGGACAAAGACTTTATACTCTCCTAATCTGTCACCAATTATGTGCTTTCTCCACAAGGCTACATTGCCTTCCCCAACAGCACCATCAACTGGGGAACCAAGTGTTCAAAACCATGAGCCTGTGGGAGAGATTCTCATTCAAACCACCATGCCATCTCTAGAATTGTGTCCACAACTAAAATCCCGTAGCCATTAAACAACATCTGCCTTTGCCTTTCTCCCAGCCTCCTGTAACCACCATCCATCTCAACTTCTGTGAATTTGCCTGTTTGGTGTCTAGGGCTGAGTGATATTCCATTGTTCACATATGCTTTACGTATTCATTAACCACCAGTGGATCAATATCTGGGTTCCTTATATCTGGTGTCTATTGTGTATAATACTGTTGTGAGCACTGGCATATGAATATTTCTTCAGGTTCTGGTTTTTATTATTTTGGGGTATATATCTAAAGGAATTGGTGGGCAATATGATAATTCTATGTTCAATTTATATTATTTTGCCTTTTAGTTAGTTTAAATATTTTGACAATTTCACACTTGGGTACAGCATACTGTGATCACATTGACCACATTACCTTCTCTTATCTATCCCATGCCAGTTTTCTTGAGGAACCTCCATACTTCTGCATACAGACTTCCTGTCTTAGTTTCATTTCTATGCTGTGACAAAATACCATGACCAAAGACAACTTAAAAGAGAAAGGGCTTATTCAGCTCACACTTCCAGGTTATAGACTATCACTGAGGAAAATCAAGGTGGAAATTCATCAAATCATACAATGTCTAGAGCAAAGACAATATGCCTATTTTTGTTTGCTTGCTGCATATGTCTGCTTAGCCAGATTTCTTCTGTCTTTTATAATTCACAGTCCAGCCCATCAGAAGGTTTTGCTCAGATTCAGAGTATGTCCTCCTCCTACTTCGGTGAATAATCAAGACAATTCCAAATAGACACACCTACAGGCCAATTTGATCTAGACAATCCCTGATGACACTCCTGTCTAGGATGTTTCTAGGTAGGGTTACCTCGACAGTTAAAATGGTCAAGTTTAAGCAGCACGTATTTATCAATATTTGCTGGCTTTTATTATTTACTTTGATAGCAATCATCGCAGTGGGCATGGGGTGCTACTTCACTGTGGTTTTGATTTTCATTTTGTTAGTAATGTTAAGTATTAATTCATGGGCTTAATTGGCATTTATTTATCTTCTATGGGGAGATACTTATTCAAGACATTTGTCCACGTGTTAATTTAGGCTGTTTGTTTTTGAATGAGAATGTTTTTCAATGTTTCTTTAAAGCTATAATTTTCAGTTCTTGACACCAGTGCTGGACAGCACTTAATGCTCTTGCCTTGCTGCCTTCCATAAGTGACTTACTCTGCAGTTGTCATCTGTGAGTGGGAACATGGGCACTTTGGATGCAGCCAGGATTCATCCAAGGATCTGCATTCATCTGTTAATTGGCTGTGTGAGAAAGTTCAAGATGATCTCATCTATAACCTGTGCTAAGGGAGCTAGCTACATATGTCTGGTAGCAGGAGGTGGAGGACATTCTCAGCACATGTGATCATTCCCCATTTGTGTGTTCTAATTATATTCCTACATGGATTTTGACTTTCAAGAGGCCAGCTCTGAAAGTTTTGAGTTCATTCAAGGTCTAGATTCAAAATGTAAAGAGCACTTAAAGTCAATGAGGTCACTAAGTCATTCCAACTTCAAAAGGAAAGGACAAAAGCTTTCCTCTTGTTTCTTTATAAAGACTTTTAAAATTTGGGGTGTCTTTCCTTCTCATTCTCTCTCTTTCTCTCTCATGTGAGCACACACATGCATGTGCATATGTGCAGGTATGCTCATGTGTGTGCACATGTGCAGGCATGCTCATCTATAGCTATTCATGTGGAAACCAGAAGTTAACTTCAGGTTAAATTTCTTCAGTCACTCGCCACATTATTGTCTGAGAAATAGTCTCTTATTAAACCTAAAGCTCACCATTTCACTAGAATGTTAAGCCAACATATTCTGTTCATCCTACCCTGAGTGACAGGGGTATAGGCACACAGCACCATACCCAGATTTTACATGGGTACCGGGGACCCAAATCAGACTGTCATGCCTGTATACCATGGACTTAGTTCACTTAGCTACCTCCCTAGCCAACCAAGGAGCTTCATCCAAAAAAACGTATACTTTATTTTGTAATTCGTATGTGGTATATGTGTGTGTGTGTGTGTGTGTGTGTGTGTGTGTAGATACAGATGCCTGCAGACACATTGAGCTACCTCCCTAGCCAACCAAGGAGCTTCATCCAAAAAAAGTATACTTTATTTTGTAATTCGTATGTGGTGTGTGTGTGTGTGTAGATACAGATGCCTGCAGACACATTGAGCTACCTCCCTAGCCAACCAAGGAGCTTCATCCAAAAAAGGTATACTTTATTTTGTAATTCGTATGTGGTGTGTGTGTGTGTGTGTGTGTGTGTGTAGATACAGATGCCTGCAGACACATTGAGCTACCTCCCTAGCCAACCAAGGAGCTTCATCTAAAAAAAAGTATATTTTATTTTGTAATTCGTATGTGTGGTGTGTGTGTGTGTGTGTGTGTGTGTGTGTGTGTGTGTGTGTGTGTGGTGTATACATGTGTGCGCAGATACAGGTGCCTGCAGACACATGAAAAGGATATTGGTTTCCTTGGAGCTAAAGTTACAGTTGGTTGTGAGTTGCCTGATATGGTTACTGGACTCAAACTCAAGTCCTCTACAGAATCAGTACACACTTAACTGCTGAGCCACCTCCTCATCACAGAGTCTGCTTTCTAAGAAAGGAAGATGACATTGGTGGAAGAAGATGAAGGAATAAGGGACTATTGTTATCTGGGGACACAATCTGCCATACCAGGTGACTTTGAGGTGCAGTTACTCTATGATAAGAGCCATGGTATGAAAGCTCAACCCTCCAGTGCTCTGTAGAAGGCATTTTTCTCCTTCACATTTCCAGCTTTGGTTCCTATCTACTCATCACAGTCTATTGAAAAATATGTCATAAGAATGCATGGAACTAGGACAACCAATTTGTAAACATGGAAGCAGTGTTCTTGGTTGATGTCTGCAATGTAATTTATAAGTATACATATATTTTTTCGTGGAAGAAGCTAGGTGGCTAGTTCCTGACCCAATCAATGCTGGGTGAGCATTAATTTTGAGTTGCTTCTATTGATGTATCTACAGCCTTTCTCTGCTAGGTCTCGTGGCCCACAAAACATAATTATGGGACAGCTGCCTAACTTAAGTGCATGTTGGTTGAGAAACAACTCACGAAGCAAGCTTGTCTGTGAAGGTTCTCTTTACTTACCTCTGCTTTACAAGAGACAAGTCAGTGGGTAGAAATTGAAAGAAGCTAATATAAAGCTCTGTCTGCACTGCCAAGAGTGGTGTAAGCTTCATCAGGTCAGTTATGGGTCTTGAGCTACTGTGTCCTTTTGTATAAATATGAAACACTTGGCTCAGTGTGTGAAAACTAAGCAAAACCAGTACAACAGCTTGATGTTCCATTAGCTTACAGCACAAGTATAACACCCACAACCCAGAGCAAAACAGCCAAATGTAAATGTCCTGGTGACACGCCACTGAGCACTGAGCCCTGGGCACTTTTCTATTGCATCTAAAAGCAATCCTCAGATAGATTTTCTATCTGTGCTTAGCTACTAATTTAGTCATGCCCGAAAACTGTAGCTTAAAAATAAATCAGATTTGGTTGCATTGGAAATTCTTCATTAGAATCTAAAGGAATGGCATAACTCAATTTACAAATTTTATCTTGCCCTTTGTCATTGTTATGTGTGGTATATGTAGTATAGTGTAGTGTGAGTGTGTATGTGTGTGGATGTGTGTGTGTCCAGTGGCTCAATCAGATTAGGTTCTTATACTGACTTTGCTTGTGAATGCCCCAGTCCCTTAGTAATATTTGGTGAGGTACACTAGCTTTTCTGCACCATTATAGCACAATTTTCCTAAAGTTTCTCATGATATGTAGGCAATTGCATTTTCTTTTGGATTGTAATATGTCATGTGTGGTAGTCCTAACCTCTAGTACTTTTAAGTTTACTTGTAGGAAACAGAATCTACCCCTGCCAAAGAGCTGGATTTATTGAGGAAATCAGGGACCAGAGAGCCTCTACTGTCTGCGGGAAGGCCTGGCATACGCCTGAGTGGGAAGGGAGGGTCTCTACAATCTGATCTACTTGAAAATGTGAAGCTCAGATCCACCAAAGCTTTTGGTCCAGAACATGACTAGGAGCAGGGAGGACTGAATAGGGCTTGCTGTCATGCTCTGTATGGGCCCAGGAAGTCAGCATCTTTTGGAATTTTTCACACTCCTCCAGGTGAGGTCCGTGCCAGCTCTTGCCCAGTGAGGCCATTCACTCAGTGCAGTATATATCTCCTTGTATCTCTTGGGACATTTCAGCATGGTAGAACCGGGTCCTTGATCAGAGCCTGCAGCTAGTAGGGAACATGTGGGCTCTGAACCGGAAGACAGAATTCTTGTGAAGGCTATCAACTTAAAATGAGGCTGTAAGGGTGAGCCTCAATCTAATTTGACTTTCTTTTTGTTAAACAATGGAGCTGGACATATTCATACATAGGGAATAAAATGTTAATGAAGAGACAGGAAGAAAATTCAGCCATCCATAATCCAAGGAGGAAGGCCTGGAATTGAAGTGATTCCCCCTAGCCTCTCAAGCTTCAGAGCAACCAACAGGACCACTGTCCTGTTTTCAGATATGGGAGACAATATATTTCTGATGTGTAAGTCTCTGGCCTGTCCAAACCACTTTACCACAGGGATCCTAGTGAATGGATACTACCGTTTTTTTAAGAAACCCTGGCAGGTACCTAGACAGCCTTGTTTTACACATAGGGTAGAGTTACTGGCTGCCCCCAAGTGTACTTGGTAATAATCACAAGAACATACTCTGCAATCCTCTTGGGCTGCCTCTGTGTAGACTTTTCTTGGATGTTTTATCTAATAGGCATCAGAAAGAGAAATGGCAGATACTCTCACCTCCTAGTGTTCTCGTTTAACAGAGAAGCTGGAGACCCAGTTACGAATCTCACTCCTAATTTGGATTTCGTTCCTTTCCCCAAGAATCATGCACAAGCACAGGAAAAGTTTTGTTGGCAAGTTGTCAGGGTGAGCTTTTATTGGGAGCAAAGAGCAGTGGATGAGCCGGTATGGGTGTGGGCAGTCTGCAGCTGTGTGGTCTGTGAGGTAGGAAGGTGGTGAAAGACACCCTTTGCGTGCTTGCTGTCCATACAAAGGTTTGCAAAGTAGGTGGTGGAAGAGTAAATACAGACAGCAGGACATTATAGTGTGGTCTCCATTCCAGAACACACCATGCCAAAACACTGGGTCCATAGTTGTATATATATATATATATATATATATATATATATATATATATATATATATATATATATATTTGTAGAACTTAGTGCTAGTGCTGTTTTGTTCTTGTTTGAAACTCATGGATCTCTTTCTTTTGGCAGCAAATAGCTATTAAGTGCCATGGAAATTTATATGTGAGCCAAGTAAGTACATGTTGACTGAGATGAGTAAACATGAAACCCCCTGAAGCTAATTTTATTATCAAATGCAGAGTCTAATTACTATCTACTCATGTTTAAAGACATAGACAGTATATTTTGTGTGTGTGGTTGTGACACTTTACAAGTTTTTAGGGAAATAAAACGGTGGGAAATTCAAAGCTTGTAGAATCCCAGAACAAATTGCTAAATTCTTCTTGCCTGGGCTTGTTCAGTCACCAGGCTTTAGTAAGTGAAGTCATGTTGCTATGTCTTTTATAATAAATAAAACAAGAGAATGGCTGTGTGTGTGTGTGTGTCTATATGTATACATATATATGTATATATGCATATATATGTTCATACACACACACACACACACACAGAGTATTTAATGTTTGTGGTAAAGATAATGGAAAGGCTCACTGGACTGTGGCTCTGGAATCGACCCTAAATTTCGCTGAGAACAACTGAGGAGGGATTGGTGAGCAGCCAACAGCACCAGTAAGGAAAGAGCCACTGGACTGTGGAGAGAGACAGACTGTGGATATGAATTAGAGTTACATTCAGCCAGGACATTGACACTGTGGCTGTGCTTTGCCAAAGAAAGGTCTGCACCGAGGCCAAGGCAATGAGATGATTGACATCTCACTCCTGTTCCTGTTGCTTGGGGGTAAACCAGGTTAGAAGCTGCCATCTGTGGAAGCTGTAACTGATCATGAAAGATGAGGATTACATTTTCTAGGAAGCTCTTGTAAGGAATGAGGCAGCAGATCCCGGAGCATGCCGAATACATAAGAAAAAAAAAATCACCGCCATACTTTATGCACATGGATAGCTAACTTTTGTTCACTTTTGTGCATTTGGGTGTATTTAAGGAATGATGGCTTTGTTAGACTTGGTTATAGTGGGGAAAAACAGTTGCATTTAATTTTAAATATTAAAGAATTCTCACAGAGTTAAGTCAGTTGTAGGCGTTCATCTTCATGGAATAATAGAAGGGTTCTATTTGAGAGTTTGTTTTTGTTCTCCCTTTATAAAGCAAAAGAGGGTCTGGGGCATCTGCAGTTTGCTTCCAAATGCTGAGAACTTTAAGATCTGTTTCCTGAGAGTTGTCAGGTTTGGGGGGGGGGATAATTACTTAATTTTTCTGTGACTTATTTCCCAAGCTGTGAACGGGAATAGCGTGTCATATTCCCCCCTGAGAGCCTCTGGCCTACAGAAGGTGCTCAGGGGACTTGCTCTCAGTCCCATGTTAGTAGTGGAAAGGCCTCTGGTAAAATATGAAGAAAAACAGCAGGCTTGTTCTGTGGATGCTGTGACATTCAAACCAGGCCCACTTTCCCCAAGTTAGTTCATTTCCCAGGGGTTGTCTTCACAGGGTACATGGGAAGTTTCCTTGAGGAAACCATTTTTTAAAAGCAAGAGAGAGAGAGAAAAAAACTACTTTAGTCTTATTATATGTACACTAACATTACCTGTTTTGATTTTGGCTTGCATTTTTGTATGTGAGCTCTGGTGCCCCCTTGCCAAATGATAAATATTGGAAAGTCTCAGCTTGCTTGTTGAAACTCTGGGGCTTTTCAGCTCTCCCTTTTGTATGCTTGTTTCCTGAAAGACAAATGGATGAGGCAGGAGGGAAAGGGCACTCCTGAACACTGCTCTTGGTGGCAGAGCTCCCCATTCTTACAGTGTAGCTTACGCCAGCCATTTATATCAGTGTAATCTTTGGCATATTCAAATGTGCTGAAAATCCCACAAGGCAGGTTTTAGATACAATATGACCAGCAGAATGATTTACAGATGATACATATCATTATATAATTAAATGAGGGTTTCTCTAAAATGGAAAGGTACACCTGCTCTATGAGAGAGGGCCTCCTTCCCCAAACCCTTTCTTTCTTTGTCCTTTTCTTATGATAGAATTTTACTGATTTAATCAAGATACATCCCTTCCCTGACTAAGACCTAACAGGGCAAGGCAGAGTGTGGCTGTGACTCATAGTGTGTCACTCATTAGTTGTGATTTAACTGTCATTGGAGTCTACCAAAAGGGCAGTGTTCATAGGATGGCAGGGTTTGGGCTATAAGCTGGTGGGCTTATATGGGAGGAATTTACACAGTGTTTATATATTTTAGACCCAGCAGCTAATCAAGCTGAACCCTTATGCATATCTGGGCATCATTTGCTTATTTATGAAGAAATGTGCAGGGGAAAGGATAGCTGATGGAGTTTTTTTCTTTAACTCTTAAAAACTTTCTTATTAAAAACAATAACCTTTCAACTAAATAGAAAAACCATGCACTAAGTTAAGCAGATTCAAAGTCTAAACAGCAGTGAACCTCTGATATAGTTACAAAAAACTGGTGTTTGGAACAGAAAACTGTGGTGCTTTATACTAAATTTTACACTTCCTTCGAGAATCTTAGACTGTCTCAAATAATTATTCTTTTCAAGATGTTTATAGAAACCCCAAAGTCTGCAAAACATGTTTTTGAAAAAAAAAAAAACAAGCAACCTCTTATTTATATTGAGATATCTGTAAAATTATGCATAATGATTACAGACAACCCTCCTCAAGCAAACTCATCCATGATGGTGTGTATAATCTTCTGTAATGGATGATGCCAAAGGAACACAGAGGGCAAGAGTAGTCAGAAGGAGCTACAAGCTGGCCAGAGATGGGCCTGAAACACCGATTGGGATTTCTGACCTCAGTCTTCTTTTTAGATCTGTTCCATCCCAGAAGACAGGATTTGAGTGTTGTGGCAGTGAGATAGGCCCAGTTAATGGAAAAATTCACATGATTTAGGAAAAGGGTGCAGCTCTGATGTGTATAGAGTTAATGATCCTGTCTTGGAGCTAGGAGAGTACACAAAGGACTCCAGTCTGTCCTCTCTAAAATACCCAGCTGCCACTCGTCACTCGTTATCTCCATAATGATACTCAGTCTGGGCTAGCTTTTTAAGTGTGACAGAAGGATGAGAGTGCCGAGGCCTCGAGAGTTTATCTTTCAGCACTGGCTTCTAACTGGTCTCCCATCCACACTGGTATGGAGGAATGGATATGAATACTTCCAGGAATATTTGTTTCCTAAGAAAAGAAACACTAGTTTTGTGAAAATTTCAGCATAAAGATCAAAGTAGCCATGCAAATGATTTGCGAGATAATGAGTTAACACTGGAGCTGCAGATGCAAAGCTCTTTCACTTATGAAGAGGTATGAGGACAATTTATTTTAGTGATATTTAATTATGTGTGTATGTGTGTGTGTGTGTGTGTGAGAGAGAGAGAGAGAGAGAGAGACAGAGAGAGAGAGATAGAGAGAGAGAGAGAGAGAGAGAGAGAGAGAGAGAGAGAGAGAGAGAGAGAGAGAGAGAGAGAGAGAAAGAGAAAGAGTGAATGTTGGGAAGAGGGTCACCACAGACTAATTTAGGTCTGAATCTCAAGTTGAAAGAGCAAGTTTCAATTTTAAAGAATATGCTTTCCTTTAACAAAAGAAAGTATAGTTAGAAGGAAGGCATTTTGTCTTACTTAAAATATAATGTTTAATGTTTAAAATTAGCATGGAAACTTGAGAAGTTTTGAGTCACAGAATTAAAAAGAATGAAAAATGTCCATGAAGTGAAACCTAGTGGAAAGAGGATGCTGGAATCAGCCATTGTCAGGCACATGGCTCTGGGGCCTGTGTTGTCTCTGGGAAACAACCCTGGTCATGTCTGCTGCTCTCAGTGTTCTCTGGTTTCTTTACCTGAGCAGGGAAGAGAATGGTAACAATGAGGTCAGGCTGTGCTAAACGTGAACATTGTCTGAACATGCCTGTCCACTGCCTACCACAGCCCAGAAAAGGCAACGAGAGATATTAGTGATTTTCTTTTGTAATAAGACATCTTAATGGTTAAGCATACATCCTAATGGTAGATATTGCCTTCCAAGGATTAAAATTCCATTCAAGCCCTTCAATTATCTATGAGTGATTTTCACATTGCCTTGAGGTATTAATTGTGTTTGATCATGATATGATTTTCATGTATTCCATCAAGAAGAACACAAAGACACTGGCACCATTGTGATAACATGTACCATCTTATTATGGATTGAAATGAGTTGAGAGATTAATAAAGCAAGAAGAGAAAAAGGCAAGCCACAGCATGAAAAGAAACTAATTGTGCAACAATCTCACCTTCAACAGGGGGCCCTGAGAGGCCTGTGTTTTCTAAGAACTCTCTGACAAGCAAAGCTGAACGGCATGCCCACTAATGTGCCACACGATAAATTATTTAGGCAGGGCAAAGATGAGGAAGGATCTTTAGAGACTCCCAGATCATACTGTATAGATTGGGTAATTGTGGAACAATGGTAGTTAATTGAGCAAAATAGCAGCAGATGAGATTCATCATAGGCCAGTGGGGCACACTGAAGACTTTGATGTGAATTACTTGTACACGTTGTACATTCCTAATTGAGTGTGATTCCCCAAAGAGAAATGAGCTAACATAAATTATGGGCGCAGTGAAAGTAGCAGCTTGCCTAGTACATGAAACTCTTCAGAGCATTCTCTTCCTAACATTGATTCAGTGTGTGTGTGTGTGTGTGTGTGTGTGTGTGTGTGTGTGTGTGTGTGTTTACACACACATATGTGCCACAGTGCACATATGTTATGTGGAGGTCAGACGATAACTTTAGGAGATCACTTTTCACTTGCCATCACATGGGTCATGGGAATCAAACTCAGATCATTAAGCTTGGCAGCAAATACCTTTACCCAGCGAGCCAGCGAGCTTGTCATCATTTTCTTATAAGAATCATTACCTTAATTATATATTAAAAATATATTTGCGCTCTAAAAGAGCATTGAAGATATGAGTAGAAAAATTCTTGGTTAAGGAGAGACAAAGTTATTCTAGAAGGGGCAAACATACACAAGCAGTGTCTCTTGCTCATGTAGCCTCTGCGGGGTACTGTGTTACTATGTAAATTACATCACTGTTCCTTAGTTCTCTATTTTTCATTTGAATCTTTGGCTCTGTGACTTGGTGCTTTCTCCTGCTAAAGCTCTGTATACAAATGTCAGGCTGGCCACATGTCTTGCTTTACCTAACAGAATGTTATCTGTCATGACATCAGTAGAGGCTCATATGAACTTGTGTAATGTGGCCTATTTTCTTGTATCTCTGCCATTGTCTTGAGCCTAGATCTCAGCTAGTAACCAGAACAGTCTGGTGGTTTGGATGAGATTGGCCACCATAGGCTCATATGTTTAGATACTTCCTACTTGGTACAATGGTCCAGGGAAGGTTAGGAGGTATAGCCGTGCAGGAAGAAGGGAGTCACTGGAGGGAGGGGGTCTTTGAGTTGTCAAAAGTCTCAATGCCATTTCTAGTGTGCTCTCTGCCACCTGCTTGCTTTTTGGGATGTGATCTCGGAGCTGTTCTTGCTGCCAAGCCTTTGTTCTATGCCAGGGTCTCAATCCTCGGAAAATATATGTCCAATTAAACACTTTATTTTATAAGCTGCCTTGATTATGGTGTTTTGTCACAGCGATGGAAGAGTAACTAAGACATGCAAGGAGGATAAGTATTCCCTGAACCCATGATCTGAGACTTGGTAGTTGGCATGATGGTCTTTTTTCTTCATGTTAGCATCTTTGAGCCACAGGGATCCCATATGTTCAGCCAGACATTATTTTCAATGTGTCTGTGTTTGTGATTATATTAACTTTTAAATGATACACTGAGTAAAGCAGTTTGTCCTCCCTAATGTAAACAGGACTCACCCCTAAACAGTTGAAGACCCAGCTAGAACAAAAGGGTAGACCGCTCTACAAGTAAGAAGGGATTCCTACCTTGCTCCTTAAGTGGGTGTATTGATTCTTCTCCAGTCTTTGTCCTTGAGTCTTTGTCTCTTGTCTTTGTCTTTGTCCTGAGTCTTGTCTTTGGGTCTTGGGCCTAGTTGCATTAGATGGAAACATACATTATCTTCTGTCTTGGGGCTCCAATATGGTGGATGAATATCTGAGTACTTCTCAGTCTTAATGATTGTGTAAGCTGATCTGTCTATGTATCTATGTATCTATGTATCTGTGTATCTATGTATCTATGTATCTATGTATCTATGTATCTATGTATCTATCTATGTATCTATGTATCTATCTATCTATCTATCTATCTATCTATCTATCTATCTATCTATCTCTTTTCCATCTCTCCATCCCTCCATCTTTCTTACTAATATAGTGAATTTTAGTTGCATGGTAATTTGCTTCATTTAGCATTGAGGCAATATAGTTACAATAATTTCATGTTGTTCTTATTCTACTTAACCCTTACAATTATTTCTTGAGTTGGGATATGTCCATTTGTCCGTGTGTGTGTGTGTGTGTGTGTGTGTGTTGTTTAGTTTGCATAGGGGAGTGTACAACCTTGTGCATGTCTGTATAGGTCAGAGAAAGATACATCAAGTAGTCCATCATTTTTCAGTTATTCCCTTGAGGCACAGTCATTCACTAAAGCTAAACTCAGCTTCCTTACCCACTTAAGCTGTCAGCTTCCTTCTCCCCCAACTCTCTAGTGCCGGGACTACAGGTTTATGGGGATATGAATAGATTTTTAAGTGGTGCTGAGTATTTGAACTCTGATCCTTGTGTTTGTGGGGCAAGTGCTCTAAACCACTGAGCGATCTCCTACCCCCCCCCCCCCAGGTTGCGTTTTGTCTAGTTTTGGAGACAGGGCATTACATAGCCCAGGCTGGCTTCAAACTCACTGTGTTGCCAAGTATCATAGTTAGCTTTAGCTGTCAACTTGAAAGAAATCCAGACATGGTTGGGAAGAGGGAATACCAGCTGAAGAACTGCAGTCGTTGTATAGCATGCTGTGAGGATTTCCTGGGTTATTGAGGAGGATTTCCTCAAAGTCAGCACACAGAAACTGATAAGAGGGGCCAAGGCTACATTTCAAGCTGACAATTACACTTTTCAATGTAAAGGAGTCTCCAACCTGGCATTACTTTTGAAGGGATGAACTACTCACAGAGAGCAGCTTAGGCTTGGCACTATGAGAAGCGATGCAGCCTTAGTTGTCGGGTCATGTAGAGAAACCGAGGTATGATTTCCTGAGAGAAAAGGAGAGGCCATTGGTAAAAGTGAATCCTCAATTGCAATGGGGGCTCTAAAATGCCACAGATGCCAGGTCTTTCGGACTTTGGCCTATGACAGACGTAGGTATGGAATCGAGCTGTCCCAAGCCTATTAGCTTATATGTGATAGGGCTGGTGGAACCTGACAAGTGGGACTGACCAAGTCCTTTAGAGTCTATAAGAGAATGAGTGTGAGTAGGTCCCAGACACCAGGCATTGAGTTATTTAACACTGTTGGCTTTGGTTTTGTTTTCCTTTGACTGTAAGGCATGTAACCTATTTCAGGAGTTTCGGGAGCCCGCAGTTAGACACCTTAAACTTTTGAAGCAACCTTGAACTTTTAAAGCACTGGATTTTTAAAAGAATTTTTTTGAACTTTTAAAGTTGTACTGTGAGATGTGTTTACGTGTCAAAACTGTTAAGAGATGGAATGCCATATTGATTTTTAACTGTCAACTTGATACATACCTAAATGTACCTGGGAAGTCAGAATCTCAGTTGAGGAGTTGCCTCTATCAGATAGACTTGTGGGTATATATATATGAGATTTACGCCACTGTTGGCTGATGTGAGAAAGCTAAGCCTACTATAGGTAGTAAAATTCCTTGACAGGTAGGACTGAACTGTGTAAGAAAACAAGACACGGGGAGTGAGCCAGTAAGAAAAACTCATGTTTCTTGCCTGTGTTCCTGCTTGAGCTTCTGCCCTGACTTCTGAGTGATGGATTGTTACCTGAAAGAGGAAGGTGCAATAAGCCCTTTCCTCCTCCGAGTAAGTTTCTGTCAGTGTTCTATCAGAACAACAAAAAGAAATCTAGGACAACCAGATTGACCTGGAACCCCGGTTTTTACCTGTTAAGTATTAGTACTATTGGTGTGATCCATAACACCAGCTGGGTATGTTCCTGTCTCGAACTGGAATTGAGGACAGAGGCGAGAAGGAAGCCTCAGACTCTGAGGTCAGGTCATAACAACTCATTTATTCACAAGTAGCAATAAATAGGGAAATGGGATTGCGTTCGCTCACACTCACACACTTCACTAACTTCCGGTCTGGCCCAGTGTCTTAGCCTCGCTTGATAGTGGCACATCAGGAAAGGATCGTGACGTGTCCTTCTGCATTCGGGTTCAGCTGGAGCTTGGTCCCACGGTGCAGGCTCGTCTAGTTTGGCTGCAGGTGTCAGGGTTGGTGGACTCGATCTCTCAGCACGATGGCCATGGGACTTCGGAAGCCTGTGAGTTGCACTAATCAGACCAGGGTATTTAAGCTACACTTAGCCAATCATAGTTAAGGCGTTCACACATTACTTCATCAGACATTTACTTTACTTCAGCCTTATCATACTCATGCACACACTCTAGGCTTGGTTTCCATGGTTACATTTATCCATGTATCGTTTCTTTATGTTGCTTACGTCTTGTTCCTTAGAGTTCCCTTTCCTGTAGATGTAGAAACTTATCTGTTAGTACACCGTGGTGGCAAACCTTGGGTGTAGGACTTAAACCTTGTCCTTGTAGTTCCAAAACCTGTATTCTTTGGGTATAAGACCACAGTTGGAAATTATAAAGTTGCCTGAGGCACAGTGGTTCTTCTGTGGAATTGCTTTAGACTGGCTTCCTATGGAGCTGAGCATCATTTCTGGTGCTTCTGATACTGGCCCGCCATCTAGGTGAGCAAGTGTGTCTTTCCATTGGGCTATGAGATTATAGATGGGCACTCATGCCTGAGTTGACATTCAGGGTTAATTTCCCTTTTGCTTTTGCACTATGCACGAGTTCTCTTTGTCCATAAAATCATATGAGTCATATGTTTCCATCTATATCCAGGTGGCTCGGAGAGAGTTCCCTCAGGAGACACGGGTGCCTGAGGTTACTGGGTGTAATCTAGTCAACTTGCATTCAGAGCCAAGAAGGAAAATACTAAGCAATTACAAAGCAATCCTGGGATCTTACATCTGCCGGCCGAGCACTGTATTTTACTCCAGCCTAATTACAGTTAGTGTCTGCATAAGTATGTGGCTCTCAGAGCAGAAGCAGCCAATTTGCTTACTTTGTCGATGTACTTTGATTATATTTGACCTAACAAATTAGGTTACCTAATTCTAGACTTAATAAGTCTGCCTCATTCTCAGCTCAAGACTGTTTCTATTTGGTAGAACCTTTTTGTAACAGTTGAGGGCTACGATGCTGCCAGCAACTTGTGTCAAAGCATAAAATTAAAACTGAAGTCACAGTTCAGGCATCCGATGATGAAACTGATTAAAGGCCAGTCTTGGGCTATAGCAGACCAGGATTTCTATCCCGACACTTGCCTTTTCTCCTATTGGATTTTCTCCTGTCCAGTATAACTTCTTATCATGATTAAGCATGCAAAGACCTAGAGGAGGAGGGAGAACAGACTTGCTTCTACGGGTGTGTACCTGTGCTTGTCTCCTTCTCATCATTTATAACTCAAGCAGGTAGCCTTTTTGGGGGTGGGCGGGGATGGGTCTTGCTATGCAGCCCATGGTGTCTCTGACTTAGTATTTCTCCTTGTCGTAGGTCTTGGCCACCTGAATGCTGAGATTATTGGTGTGCACTGTTTTTTTAAAAATTCATTTTATTCCCCTGAGACATCATCTTGTTATATCATGCAGACTAACCACATATTTTCAGTCTTCCTGTCTTCTGATTTTTAGTGCTGGGAGTGCAGCCATGAGCCACCATGCACCCAAGTCTTTACTGGCGGATACGAAGCGCTGCACAACTTTACACTTCTCTGTGTCTCCTGTTTTTCTTCCCTGGCCCACTGAATGCTCCTCAATATATTTCTTACACTAAGTCCTGCAATTGCCCTCAGGTAGTTGGTGGCCCTTATACTTCAACCTTCCTGCACACATTCACCTATCAGATGAGAAACTTCTCATGGGTCAAAGCTGAGATGTAAGCCAACTTCTCCAGGCTAGCCCTTCTGAAGTATCCTGCTCAGCTGGCCTTTGTTCTTGAAAGCACTTGAGTGTCCTGCAGTCCTTATTTCAGATGATACAGATCTCAGAATATCTACTAGGTTCTATGTTCCTAGGGCAAGGACAAGTAGCCGCTCATGGCAATAGAAGTATGCAGAACACAGCCTTCTATGCATTTCAAGATCATGAAGTACTTTTTGTATAGCATGTGTTTAGATGAAGACTTCAATATAATTCTTCTCAAAACACAAAAGTCTGATGGTGTGGAAATTATGAGAAAGAATAAGAAGAATTCATGCTTTCTATCTTAAACCATGCAGGGCATAGGGCATGCATGAGATGCAGTGTGACAAGTACGGATCAGATCTGTTATTTATTTTTAGCTTTCTTTTGATCTTTAAAAGCAACTGCTTCTTACATACTCTTTACAATACTCATAATTTTCTGATGAACAAGAACATGCAGACCGAATGTGAACACAAATAACTAGCTGTGTAGAGGGGACAGAAAGCCCACAATCATACCTAAGACTGGGGTGCAATTAGGATTATGTGAAGAGGTATTCTGTTTCTAGGCATACCTGACTAGTCTCTTCTAGAATACCCATCCCTGCCACATTCACACAATACTACAGATGTTCTTCCAAATGGATTGCTATCCTTGAAAGGAAATGTGTTGTTCAGTGTTCACAGTACTATGTGCATTTGGCTCACCTGGGATACTGATTTGCTTCTTTAAGGACAACCAGTCTCCAGGGTGAGATGAAGCCTCTAGCCAAGCTTATCATGAATCTAGTTGTGATTCCTGCTTTGTGGTGGATGAAGATGCAGAGACGCAGGAGACTGACTTTCTGATAGGAACGGGGTTTGTAGGAATGGACTATGTAGTTGCTGCTGCAGACACATTTTTAATTCTTGTGTTAGTTAATGTTATGTTAACTTATCACAAGGTAGGGTCATTTGGGAAGAGGGACTTTTTACTTGACAAAATGCTTCTTTAAGATTGACCTATAGGCAAATCTGTCAGGCATTTTCTTGATTAATGATTTCTAAAGGAGGGACAAGCTCACTGTGGGTTATGCCATGCCTAGCAAGGTGGTCCTGAGACGTATAAGAAAGCAGGTTGAGCAAACCGTGGGGGCAAGCTAGCACTCAGCATTTCCACGTGACTTGTGCTTTAATTCCTGCCTCCGGGTTTCTATCTTGAATTCCTGCCCTGAATTTCTTTGGAGATGGATTGTAATGTGGAACTGTAAGCTAAAATAAACCCTTTCCCCATCAAGCTGCTTTTGATAATGGTGTTTTATCTAAGACATCTCAACATTTTGATCATGGTATTTAACCAAATAAATTCCTATAGTTAATCAATCTCCAGACTTCTTACATGTACCATTCAGAGGAATAGTAAATAATTATATAGCAAAACAAAACAAAAACAAACAAAACCCTCCCCCCCAAAACAAACAAACAAAAAACCCTGATTTTATCTTTTGAGACAAGATTTCCCTGAGTAGCTCTGGATATCCCAGAACTCCCAGAACTCTATAAACTAGGATGGTTTCAAACTCAGATTCACCTGTATCTGTGTTTCCAATGCTGGGATTGAAGGTGTGTATCACCCCATCTAGCTGCAGAATGCAGTTTTAAGATGAGAGATACACTTACATATTTTTAAACTTCCAAAAATTTATTTGTTACTGGATAGAAAGGTAAATTTTTTTTTAAATAATAAATTGTGATGTTTTTGAAGACATGTTGAAACAACAACTTTAATTTTATAAGGCACTTATTAACATTGAATTTGTAATTAACTATTAATGATCAATGCATCCCTGTAGGTAAGCACTTAGGATATCTTCTTTGAACAGTATAGTGATAAAATGTTCCTCTCATGCTTTTTCCAATTGTCCAGCTCCTTTCCCCCAGTGAGAATATAATGTTTCTATGGTATTTTATGAGATATTTATCTTATTTTAGGAAGCAAATGTTAGTATACATTTTCTGCTTCTGTTGGGTAAATAGCATCATGGTATGTGCATTATTTTCTGCTATGCTGTGAAATACTTTCAAAATGACATCACATCAGCGTCTGCGTCTTTGTTACTTCGGATTTATTTTTGTCTACTTTTGTACATGGGTACATGCCATAGTGTACGTGTGGAGGTCAAAGGAGATCTGCCAGGAGTTGCTTCTCTTCTTCTAGCACATGAGTTCCAGAAATTGAACTCTGTTCTTCAGACTTGCAAGCCAGTACCTTACCTACTGAGTCAACTTGCTGTCCCTCAGTCTTTATATTGGCTTTTCTCAGATTTATATAATACTTCTAAACATAGCTCATCTGTATATTTCTCTCCTTTTAAGGGAGGCTAAGTCATTTTCCACACATTTTAGAATTATTCATATTTCTTCCTCCAGGATTTATACTTTCATTATTTGTCTAATTTCAAATTTATGTGTGTTTCTCTAATGTATGTTAGAATGATATTAATGCTTGTATATACATGTGTCTGCAATTATGTGGACACACATATATGTGCAGGTGTATGTGTGTGTAGTTGACCTTGGATGCCTTCTTTAGTGCTCTCTACCTTCTACTTTGAGGCAAGGTCTCTCATTCTGGGGAGTTTTCTATCTCTGTCTTCCAAATGCTAAGATTATTTGCTGTTTTATAGCATTTTCATAATGCTAACACTAACAGTGAACTTTGCCCATAAGACAAAAATACTTTAAATAAATATAATGGATGTATCACAACAGTTTTCTTATCAAAAACAACTTTTACACTTTATTTTCACATGCCTGTATCAACTCAAGTAGCCATCTGTAAATCCTGAGTAGAAAGACCCTGTGTTAACCACACTCCACAATTTCTCACAACAGAAAGGATTTCAATAGCATTAGACAGTGTTCAATGGTCTATAGCTATTGCTTCCATCCTTGCCAGCCAGAGCAGCTAGTAGCTAAAGTTAGATATATATCTTCTGAGTCACTCTCTTGCATTTGTCCCATTTTTTCCAATAGTGTCTTATAGGGGAGTGAGATGACTATAAGGAATCTAGTCAATAATCCATCCTGGAATGTATGCGATTATCCACTAGAGAATTCTGTTATCTAATTTTGAAGGGGAGGAAAGGTTAGTGTTATTGCTTAGCAATGGCGTGATTGCAATGTACTTTTAAAATACACACATATTCATAGTACAATTCATCTATTATAGGTCATATCATCTGGACACTTATGGGAAAGAGGAGCATAGAGAGGGAAAGCTTTCAGCTCATCCAACAGAATACGTGGCATCACGTGAGCATGGGAAAGGGAATTAAGCAAGAAGAACCTCAGGCTGTGGTGGAGCTCAGAGGAGGACCCTCTTCCTCTGCACAGTTGGCCACAGATGATGTCTGTGGTATGTGGAGAGGGCCTCTGCATCCTCCTGTGCTCAGCCATTGGCCTGAATCTTGTGCTGGATCAGAGGATTTCTCTGGCTGTCAACTACCTACACTTCTTGTTACAACTTCTCTTCTGAAGAGAAAGCCTCACGTTGTGTTGACCGCAGCAATTGTGAGATAACAAATGAGACCTCATAGAGAATGGAGCCTTTAGAATGAGGGTAGCTATGTTATATGCATGATGGGTTCTTCAGCCATTAGGCTAAATATGATCCTATCATTTTTTAGCAAACTGGATGGAATCGGAGAGCATCTGTTAAGTGAAATGAGCCAGACATGGGAAGACAAACACAAAACTTCTCACATGTGAAAGGTAAATGGACCTGAATGTAGCATATTGTACCAGAGCAGTGGTTCTCAACCTTCCTAATGCTGTGACCCTTTACGACAGCGCCTCATGTTGCAATGATTCTCAACTATATATTTTTTTGTTACTGCTTCATATCTGTAATTTTGCTACCATTATGGATTGTATTGTAAATCTCCAATATGCAGGACACCTGATATGCTACACCCGTGAAGAGGTCCTTCCTAAAGTGTTGCTGCCTGAAGCTTGAAAACCATCATACTAGAGGCTGGGAGGACTAGAGTGGGACTGAGTAAGGAGAGAAAGGCAGTTAGGTAATGAATACCAAAAATGACCATACAGAAGCAGTAAGCTCTGGTGTTTCATAGCACACTTCCCAATAACTAATTCTTAAGGAAGTCCTGGAAGAGATGAGGTGAAACTGAACAGAGAGGCAAATGCAAACTAATTTGATCAGTGCATCCTATACTCGTTTATATGTAGCAATAACTCGTTATTGTTACTATGGTAATAAAAAAATGAAGAAGGCAAATGAATTACTTAAAAACATCTAATTTTCTTCAGTACTTTTTTTTTTTGAGACATGATTTCTCTGTGTAGCCTCTGTGTGTCCTAGAACTTGCTCTTGTAGACTATGCTTGTCTTGAACTCAGAGATCCATCTGCTTCTGCCTCCTGAGTAGTGGGATTAAATTCTTCAGTGGTTTTTATTGATGTTTCAGCTCTAACCCATTTACTGATGATCATATCTCTTGGCAAATTGAAGAAACTTCCTCTGTTCCTGGGGCTATGACAAGTGTCATAGACTGTGTAATTTATAAACAATAAAAATTTCTTTCTTATCGTTCTGGCTCTGCTAGGTCTCAGTTGAGTCTACCCATAGATTTCGTGTCCAGCGAGCCATGGATGGTGTTTTCCTCAGCGCGCCCTGGATGGTGTTTTCCTCAGCGTGCCGTGGATGGTGTTTTCCTCAGCGTGCCGTGGATGGTGTTTTCCTCAGCGCGCCGTGGATGGTGTTTTCCTCATATGCCCAAAGGGATTGTAGCTGGGTCGGTAGCTTTCTGAGCCACATTCAGTTGTAATGATCCAGCTCTCCTCATTTGAATTCTTCTCAGTTAGCCCATTGCCCTGAGTCTAAGTTTTGACAGTGATGTTGGAGGGACACAAACATGCAAACCATAGCAGCACTGCTCAAAATCAGGAAACAAGAATGAGTTACAGCTCTGCATTTCTCCCAGTATTCCAGGTGCTATGAAGTTTGCTTGCAAACGCTGACTTTGAATGAGTTAATCACTTTTTTCCACGTGGGTGGTATCGCTCAGGCCTCTGACGCAAGCTAACACACTCTGTGATCCGAAAGCCGTTAATAACAGCTCTTCTTGCTGTTGAGTGCGTTGTAACTGCTGTTTACACCTGGCACAGAAGCGTCCTCTAGCTCTCACCCTGTAAAACAATGCAGTTCTCTAGATCTTCGCAGCCAATGAGCGGAAGCCCAGTAGGAGGAAAACTCATGTTAGGCCATACATGGAGCAAGTTACAGGACTTATAATGGCACCTAGGTCCTCACACTCCATAGTGTGGTTCCTCTATTGATGAGGAAAGACATAATTTTTCCCACAACAGTGTGTGTGTGTGCGTGGGCATGCGTGCACGTGCATGCGTGCACATGCATACATGCATACAGAAAGTAAATGTACCTTATGTTCTAATACCTACATATACTTATATAGTATAAAGGCTTGCAGTTGGGTGGTAGGGAGGTGGGGGTGGGTCTTGAAGAAGTTGGGAGATGACTTTGATCAAAATACATTGCATGGAATTCTTTAAGAATTAATACAGTATTTCTTTAAGGAAAATAAAGGAGAGGATGAGACGGCTAAGTTTTATTCGAACCTTTTCATCACCATAAAATTTTAAAGTATTCTAAAGTCGAAAGTGTCAGGGTTTTAAATTTGTAGCACATACCTAGCGAATATTAGCAAGCTTTTATTACATATCATGCCAATTAGATAATGAACATACAAAGAAAGTGAGTGCATACTATAAAGTTTTACTACAAGAATTAGCTGTGTTTAACTCCCTCCAGAGGATTTAACACTTTGGATATCTCGCTTTTCCTTTAGCACTTTCTGCCCACTAATGAGTTATTAAATTAGTATCAAGAGAAGACTTTTCTTCTAAGAATCTACAGTGTAAAGCATTAAGCAGAAATTGTACGTAATGAAAAGTAAAGCTGACGTACAGAGTGTATTAACTAGAAGTCGTTTCACTGAATCACTTTGCACTTGTGTATGCATGTTTGTGTGGCAGTGTTTATGTGTGTGTGTGTGCACATGTGGCGTCCAGTGGTCCCTTGGGTGTTGTTTCCCCAGTACCATCCAGCTTGTTTGTTGAGACCAAGTCTCTCACATGGGTCAGGGCTCAATTCAACATCAATCTCTCTCCCCTTCTCCCCAGTGCTCCAATTACAAGCGTGTGTGAACACACCTGGATTTTTTTCTTTTAATGTGTGTTTTGGGGTTGGTCTCAGGTTCTCATGCTTGTGAGGCAAACCCTTGATGGATTGGGTTGTCTCCCAGGCCCCTCTTCACAGTTTAAGGGTAGTTCCAAGCCTTGTTATTTTGTATCAGAGAGTTACTTCTGTGATGGAGGCAGTTTAAGTTACATTGTAGTAGTTCTAGAGTCTCAATAATTTTCATTTATAAACACTTAAACCATAGCCAGCTGGTACAGAGAACAGAGAAGGAACTTTTGCACTTTGCTCTTCTATTGATAACTTCATCCGGAGAAGAGAATTCTGCTTCTCTACATACAGAGGCAGAGATCCATGAAGCCACAAGCCGGCGTTCCCTGAGCTGTTTCAGCTTGCCTTCGAGACCAGCTCTTTCTCCACTTCTAAGTCTGCAGGCTGCATTGTGTCTCACTTCCTTATCAGCTCCTGACTTGGCCTGTTCCTCCATTTTGACTCCTGCATCGGTTTACACACCTAAGCACTAAGGTGATCGGTATGAATGCTCTCCATGTAAATAATAGATTTTATCTGTAGATGTTCACAGTGTAAGATTCAAATGTGATAGACAGGTAAGTATGTGTTGGATATCCCCTTCTAACATGCCTCATGAAAGTGCTAATTTCTCAGCCCGTGGCCTTGGATAGCAGACCCCACACTGGATTTTGGAGACACTGTTGCTGAGGTTTTGTTTTGAGTCATTGTCACATGTCCATTTGAAGGATGTTTCCTTAGTAAATGAATTGTGGTGGGAACTTTACAGTCTGTTGAAGGTGTGGTGCAATACTCTCTGCACTGTCTATGCTACACAGTACAGACATCTACAGCCCACACCTTCTGGGAGTTTTGCGAGACAACAGCCTTTGCTAGACTGATAGAGTGGCTTTGGGGAAACACAGAGGTCAGTCTCTCTGCTGTGGAAGCTCACAGAGGGTTGCTTGATTCCTCAGAAGGGCTCTTTTCACTGCTCAATGCTCCCCCCAAGCCAGTTGTCTGATGCTCAGACAAGCAGCACATTCATCCAGGGAATTTGCTGGATAATAAGTCAACCTAGATTACAGGGCTTAGCCCTGCAGCACCAGGTGCCATGGGTGTAGGGAGGGTTTGAGAACGTGCCTTTCAAACTTGGTGCTTCAGGCGCCTCTTGTTCAAGAGATCACCCTTTGGCCACCACTGCTCCAAAACCAATGGGCAGCTCCTCGGGTCCAAAACTTAACCGTGCAGCACTGCCATTATCAACGTTAGCCATTGCCCTGTTTCCTGGCCTCTGTTCTCTCCACCTTCACCTATTCAAGATCTACATTCTTTCCTTTGCATAGTTTATGTCTGATCTCCCTCATCCACAAAGCTCCCCAAGTAGCTTCTAATCACCTAGCCTGCATCCTTCCCTCAGCGCCCATTACTGATCTGACAACAAAGGACCGGAATCTTAATCTTT
Organism: Mastomys coucha; assembly: GCF_008632895.1. Classification (NCBI taxonomy): domain Eukaryota; kingdom Metazoa; phylum Chordata; class Mammalia; order Rodentia; family Muridae; genus Mastomys; species Mastomys coucha. Next base: position 87,984,373 of record NW_022196906.1, on the reverse strand, counting down.
TCTCTTTAATCTTTATTTTAAATTGGTTCTCAAGGAGCTTATCGTAAATTTCGTTCGTGGGATCCAAGTGCAGACTCACATTCGTGCTCCTGCCAGTCTTTCATCTCCCTCATTTCTATAAATCTAATACCGACTCTGCTGAGACCCACTGTGTACATTTCCCAGGCTTTCTGTGTGACGACCCTGTCTCAAACTGTGTCTATGGAAGCAATAGGGTTCTTTCTGCTTATTCACTGGCTTGTTGTGCCAGGTTCTCTTCTTTAGCATCATGTTTAATTAATCTTTTTATAAGACAATTTGTGACAAGAAAGGGGATCAGTTTTAAATAATCCAAATTTAATTAAGGACTGTGTATTAAATTTAAATTTACTTCTTTCTCTCTCTTCCTTCCTTCCTTTCTTTCTTTCTTCCTTCCTTCCTTTCTTTCTTTCTTTCTTTCTTTCTTTCTTTCTTTCTTTCTTTCTTTCTTTCTTTCTTTCTTTCTTTGTTGACAGTAGTTCTGTCCTGTTCTTTCTGTACTGTTTTGCCCTCTTCTCACCCCAGGCCCCTCTTTGGCCATTTTTCTTCGTCGACTATTAAATCTAAGGACTGAATTCCCAGCAGCTCCATTGCTCTTGGTAGCATGTGGCTCTGGGTAGTTAGACAGACATCCAATTATCAGAGCAGCCTAATGAGCTAATGACTGCCCAGGGCATTCTCTTGGGAGGGGCGCAGGGACTCCTCTGGAAGTGGTTTCTGTCTGTCACCTGCTCAGACATGGGATGAGCCTTGCAATCACACATTCTCACAAGAAGGGTAAACAGAGAGGGGTTTCCTAGGCAATGCCGTTTCCCAGCAGTTGAACACTTGCCTTTCCCACCCTCGTCCAGGGTGGCCAGTTGCCAGGACGGTGTGCCCAGGGTTAGCTTCTTGATTATCTAGTAAGAAAAAAAAAGGTGCCTAGTCTGTTATGGTGGGAAATCTCAGAAATAATAGTTTTCAAATTGCTTAAAATCCTGTCACCTATAGTTTTGTTCACTTTGTTGTGGCTAGTAAGTAGGCATGCTATTTGAGAGTTGTCATACTTAATGCCTTTAGTATTTCTTTGTAGAAAAATTAAGAATCTTTTTGTTGTTGTTTTTTGGCTAATTCTTCCTTCCACACTCACAAAAACCAATAAATCACTTCCCCCCTTTAATATATATGAGCATGAATTGTTCACTGCATATCAAGCCTTTGAATGAGGGCAGTGACTTTATTAAACTTTACTGGAGTGTGTAAGTCCAATTTTGGAGCCGTGGATGCCATGTCTATATAATAATTTCTATCTGTGTTTGAGCCTGATAGCTTCCAACCTCATGCTCAATAGTTAGAAATAGCATTCAAAAATAAAATTACATTTTAAAAAGATTTAAAGTATTGTGTGCCTCATTGCCACGGACCGGGATTTCTCTCGGGGTCCCTGTTCCGCGGGACAAGGGATTCTGGCCAGGTAGGCACGGGATTCGGCTTTGACAAACAGACTACACACGGGTGGTGTAAAATCTGAGTGTATTTCTTTAA
>NW_022196906.1:87979776-87981223 GCF_008632895.1 Mastomys coucha | reverse complement strand
AGGCAGGAGACTGACTTTCCTTGAAGTTTACGTCTCAGATACCGCCTTCACGCAAAGTGTGCGTGGCACCTCATATTACTTGTTTACAAAGGCGTAATAAAAAAAAAATACTACACATAAAAGTAACAAGGAGTGACTCAGAAGGAAGAAAGGGGTCTCAGAGCATAGAGCTCCACAGTAAGGATTTAACAGAGACCTGCAGAGGCAGGAGAGCCGTCTGTCTGATTTCTCAGGTACAGAATTTCTCAGGCACAAGGTAGTGCTTAGAAGACTTAAAGCACAATTGGTCTGGAAGACTCAGGAAAGAGGCTAATAGAAGATTTGAATAAAACCTATACACTTCCCCAACCATCAGTGAGTTAGAGGTAATTGTATCTAACAGTGGGAAGGGTTGTCATTTAGTTGTAGAGGTCCATGCCTTGATTTTTAGTCATGCAGACCATGTGATGTGGCTGGTGGGAATGCTATGGGAGATGGGGAGTGGAGACATATGGAAGGTGATTTAATCTCTAAATGAGCAATGTGTGTATCTATCTATCCACCTATCTATCTATCTATCCACCTATCTATCTATCTATCTATCTATCTATCTATCTATCTATCTATCTATCTATCTAATACTTGAATGGTCTCTTCCCTCCCCTCTCCCTCCCTCCCCCTGGTTTCCCTTCCTTCCTTCCTTTCCGTTTCAAGCTGGTGCACACCAACACTCTGTTTAACTAGATGCCTGTGTTCTCTACAGGGAGGCTGTCTGACCAAGGCGAGCTTCTGAGGTCTTTTGAATTCCTTCCCTTGATGAGGTCACTCCAAGGTTCTATCAGCTGTTTACTCATTGGCTTGTAATAAAAACTGGATCTCCCGGAGGCTATGTAAACAGAAATTAAGTGGGAAACATTCCACATCTTAGAGAGCAGATTAAACATTAGATGTTGCTGCTGCTGTACAAATTAAAGGCACAGGGACAGTTCAGCTGCAAATAGTTTGATTGAAATAAATATAATTTCCTTATTTTTGCAGTGTTCTCTGTTCTTTTTTTTTTTTTTTAATTTGTCCATTACATCCACTAAAGGAATAAGAATACACTCGAACATAAAGTCCCCTTAACTCCAGTTCTGTAAACTCTTTAACGGATGTTTGCCATTAAACTTTAGGTAATCTGGGATGAAGTTTTGTTACCCAGAGGAGACATGGATGTGAATCATGATTTGTTTGCTTGCTTGTTTGTTTGTTTTGTAGTGTTATAGATAAAATCCAAGCTCTGGTGCTACAATGAGAGTTTTAGTCTCTTTAAAAACCCAGGTTTGTTCTATGAATATGTTTTTGCTTTAATCCCTTGGTGTGGAAGGAGAGGCTGCTTCACGGCGCGTGATCTTTTCTTGGCCTCTTGCACTAGCAGGGGCTTGATCTTTGCAAGCAGCAGAGAGTGTAATTCTGGAGACTCTGGAGA